>NC_056729.1:1461196274-1461273774 GCF_019279795.1 Protopterus annectens
GGGAAAGAAAGAAAGTTCTGATACTGTGTAATATTTATGCAAAGGAAAAAACATACTAATCAATACAAAAAACAGCTCCAAAGATATTTGAAGAGAAATATAGGCAAAGGCACTCAGATATGGAAAATTTCACAGTACAAAATAAAAATAAGATCACAAAGGGGAATGTAGAACAGAAGATTAGTAAAGTACAAGTTAAACAAATTGAAGCTGAACTTGAAGTTATGGAATATTTGCAAAGTGAAAGATTTAGTATAGAAAATCTAACATGGGTTATGTCACAGCATGATGGAGCAATGAGTCCCCCAACGTAAGGAGAAGCAGGTGAAGGAGGAGACATATGAAGAGGTATGTACATGGGAAAGAAAAAGAGATTTAATATGGTGCTAGGTGTATACAAAGGAGAAAGCAAAACTAATCAATGCAAAAAACCAGTACCAAATATATTGGAAAAACAGGAGAAATACAGGCAAAGGCATGTGGATATGGAAAATTTTACAATATACAAAATAAGAAAACAAAGGGAGGAAGTAGAAAAGAGGATTATTAATGGAGAGGTTAGAGAAATAGATAATAAAGTTATGGATTACCTGCAAAGTAAGGATTTAATGAAGAAAATCCAACTATGGTATGTCACATCATGACGGAACAGTAAATACCCAAATTAAGGAGAAGCAGGTGGAACGAGAAGCATCTGATGAGTTGCCAAATGAAGATACTCTGGTGCCTTCAGCAGGAAAGCAGTACAAAAGTTCTGCTGAAGTTGCACAGAAAGGAAAGGAACAGGCAACTCTGATGCAGTTAACACTGTGGAGTGATAGGTTAATGTGTTCAAATACGAAAGAGCAATGAATGATGCAGGATGTAGCCGAAGCGAATATGTCACAGGAAGATGTTCTGCAACTTTCTGTAGAATGTCTTCAGGAAATGTTGAATAAATAATGTGCCCATAGTTTAGAAAAAAAAGATCTAAGGGATGAGTTGCCTGATTTAATAGAGATGGATAGACATATTAAAATCGATGAAAGAACTAGATTACAGAAAATCAGTAAGACCCAAAATGTAAGACGTCTGATAAAACAAATGAACACAGTAATCAAGACTATTAATAGAAATTCTTGTGATATAACAGAAGTAAATAAAATATATTACCGTACAGTAAAACTAATAACACATAAGATCTTACCACAAAAATACAGGGCAATAAGGGAAAGGAAGGGAAGAAATGAAATGCCATTATGGAATTAAGACAAGAAGTCTTACTGTTACAAAAGTATAGAAGATAGAACAGATCAACAAAAATACTTAGAAAGACAGACATGATAAAAGCAACATACAGTATTAGAGCAGGCCAGGATCTATTGTATACTATTGCAAATATAAACTAAAGATATCAGCACAGGCAGAAAAATGTAGAAGATATGCAGATAAATATAAAAGAAAAGTACAAAATAAGAAATGTATTGATGACGCAAAATAATTTTATAGAAATTGGGAAACAAAGCAAAAGGAATAGAAATACCACCAAAAAACACATTTTGGTGAAATATCTATGAAGATCCTGTGGAACATAACAAAGATGCTGAATGGATAGAGGGAGTAAAAGAAACAGTAAGAAGTTCAAATGTAGAGGATATGGAATGGGATGAAGTAATGGCCAGAGAAAGTGAAACAGAATTAAGAAAAGCTCCTAAATGGAAAACCCCAGGCCCAGATGCAGTACCTAACTTCTGTCTAAAAGCATTAACATCGTTACATGAAGATTTAACCCTGAGTAAGATCTACTTATATATGCACCCCGAACAGACACTGACCTGGTTAACAACAGGAAAAACGATACTCCTCCTTAAGAGTGAACCTGCAAGCCTTGCTAAAAACTATAGCCCAATGATTTGCCTTTCGACAATGTAAAAACTAGATACTGGATGATGCTGACAGAGTTTATAGTCATTTAAAAGAAAACTCAATCATGGCAATAGAACAGAAAGGTAAAAAAAAAGTAATATGGAACAAAGGATCATTTGTTGTTAAATAAAGTCATAATGGAGAATTGTAAAAAGGGGAAGTATTTAAGTATGGCATGGAGAGGTGTTCAAAAGACATGCGTGAATGGGCGTGCCTTCGTTGAAGGTTGGGCGTCGGGCTGGCACCTCAGCACCATAAAAATCTACTGGCAATCATTAGTGGACCGGAGTTCCACTGTGGCGACCCCTAACCGGGAAAAGCCGAAAGAAGAACAACATGTAAAGATTACAAAAAAGCATTTGACAGCATCCCACATTCATGCATAAAGCAGTGCTTACAGATGTATAAGATACACCCTGCATGATAAATTATATTACAGTGACCATGAAACAGTGGCAAATCACTCTGCAGTTAAGCCATGATAAAGGACAAATTATTATTCCGTCGATAAAAATTCAAAGGCGGGTATTCCAGGGTGACTCTGTCATTGCTCCCCTTTTGTCTTGTCCTTAACTGTCTACTTAGATTAGGTCATGGTTACAATTTGGTTCCCAGACAACAACAAAGTGTAAAAACTTCTCAACTTCTTTTTGTGGATGATTTAAAACTGTATAGTTTATCAGACGAGGAGCTGAAAGCACAACTGGAAGTGGTCAAAACTTACTTAGATGACATAAGAATGCCATTTGGTCTTGATAAATATGCAAAAGCAATATTTAAAGCAGGAAAGCTGCAGCACCAAGAAAATATCAGTCTTGGACAGGAGTTTGATATAAAGGAACTTGAGCAGGAGGGAGTATATAAATATCTGGGAATTGATGAAGGATAAAAAATAAAATGTGAACAAATGCAAACAAAACTCAGTGATTAGTATTTTGAAGACTAAAATTAATACTGAAAACAGCCCTGACATCTAAGAGCAAAGTCCAAGCTATAAATCAATTTCCTCTTTCTGTTCTAACTTACAATTTTGGGGTGATTGACTGTCCACAAAAGGTTTTGGGTCAGTTGGTGAGGAAAACAAGAAAAATGGTTCACACTTATCAAATGATATGTAAAAATCAGTGTATATCAAGATTATATAGTCCTCGTTCTGAAGGAGGTATGGGCCTCATCGAAACTGATTACATATATATATATATATATATATATATATATATATATATATATATATATATATATATATATATATATATATACACACACACACACACACACACACACACACACACCTACAGTCATAGGACTGCATACATATCTGCTGACCTCCTCAGATCCAAACATAGTGAAAATTTTGAAACATGAAGAGAACAAATCTAAGATGACTTCCCTGCTTAGTTTAGCAGAAGCATATTGGTGTCAAGAGGGAATGGAAACCAAACCAAAAGTAGACAAAAATCAGGCAGCAACCTAATGTGCCAAAAACAAAAGAAAGAAAGAATATAAGAAAAAGGATCGGATGAGAAGGCAAGAAATGTGGAAAAGGCATAAATATACAGTAGTTGCAAGTACAGAAAAATCATGGAATAACAATGTCAATCAGGATCTGACACAGGAATTGTTAAGCAGAGGTGAATTTAAACCAAAAGAAGAAAGGCTAATATTAGCGGTCCAGGATAGTGAACTACGTACATGTTGATTTAAAAAGTCCATTGAACATGTGGAAGAAACACAAATGCAGGTTCTGTAAAACAGAACTGGAAACAGTTGCACAACCTGTTGCTGGGTGTGATACACTAATGGCAGAGGAACTGTATACTGAAAGCATGATAATGCCTTTCAATAATGTGTAAATTAATGATCTATTGTCACAGAAACTGATATGTATCCTGGCAAATCTCATACATCACTGTCACTGTATACCTCCACAGCACCAACAATGTATATTCTAAATCGTTCTTCAACTGTCTTAACTCAAGCTTTTTACAGTGTAACCTGTACATAACTTTTCTACTAGTCTGTCAACTGCTCTGTCACATAGAAATTCTCAACATATCCTGATCTCAGCATCCTCTCACTGTAACCATGCTGAGAAGTGTAAATAGTTTTTTCTACTGCCTTAAGCAAGCTTGTACTGTGTAGTTTACTTTATTGTGCTCACTTTATGTGCTTTTAGATTGTTGTAATTTACTTTATTGTGCTCACTTTATGTACTCTTTAGATTGTTGTAATTTACTTTAATGTACTCACTTTATGTACTCTAAATTGTTGTAGTTTATTCTGCTCAGTTTATGTACTCTTTAGATTGTTGTAATTTGCTTTAATGTACTCACTTTATGTACTCTTTACATTGTTGTAGTTTATTGTGCTCACTTTATGTACTCTTTAGATTGTTGTAGTTTATTGTGCTCACTTTATGTGCTCTTTAGATTGTTGCTTGCCTATAACTAGTTATTTGTACTCTTGTGGAGCTTTTCTCCCCAGGCCTCTGCTGAAAAAGGGCTTTTGGTCAAATGGATACTCTTGTTCAACAAATATCAGATAAATAAATAAATATTGTGGCAAGACTGGTGCAATGGAGATTGTGCAAACATTACAATATTGAAGTAGCTGAGAAGCATTTAAAACATAAGCTGCAAAGCATTATAGAGAATTATGGAGTTTATATCACAGGGGATCACCCATTACCAACAGTTGAAAAAAATAGATGTGAGAAAACTAGATGCAGTAGTCCATGAAAAGAAGACAAAACTAGCATTGATCATTGAAACTACTACACCCAGTGATTACAGTGTCTTATGAACAGAGAGACACAAAGTCATAAGGTACTAGGATTTGCAGGCAAAAACAAGGGCAATGTGGAAGGGTGATACCCAGACAGTTCCAATAGTAGTAGGAACAATGAGTCTCATAGAAAAGAATTTACAGTCTTATTTAGACATGTTAGTGATGCATGTTTGGCGACGGGCAACTGTGTGACGTGCCCAAGGGAAGGCGGTGCTGTGCCAGGACCCCCACCCACAAATGCCCCTGGGCTTTACAAAGTCATAAGCTTAAAAATACAAGCTCAGTCTGCAAAAGCTCATGGATCATAAGATCATAGGGACTTGCAGACATTCACCCGACCTAGTGCAGGACCTGGACCCGACAGTTCAGCTTTGTCAAGGGAAGATCATGCCTTTTGAACTTGGTTGACTTCTTGATGATGAGGAAAGGTCCATGATACAGCAAAAGGCAGTCATACAACCTACCTTGACCTTACCTCGGTATTTCGCAAAAAGAAACCACTTTTCAAGTGTAAACCCATGCAGATGACAAATGTAAACCCATATGTTAACAGATGAACCGCAAGTACAAGTTTAGAACCCACAGGGTTAGCAGTCAGACCCAGCAGTCCCACAGGTGGTGTCACAGGGCTCGGTCCTTGGTCTCTCCTATTGTTTCTACATCTACTTGTTGTTGGGTCAAGGCTGGGAGACTTCCTCGGTTGACAAAAGGGAAAACTGCAAACTGGGTGCCTTAGCCATGGTGTGCTGCACATCGGATATCCTTCATCCGCGCAAGGACACCCACTCCGGGAAACAGATGGCGGAGCCAGAGCCATGGTGCCAGAGCCAAAAATAAAAAGTCAAAACTCAAAAACACCATAATAAAAACACGGGAAAATAGGGTACCCCCAACTACCATATAGGTGGCAATCCAGGGACCCAGGAAGACTTATCAGGGACAGGGACCCAGGTTGACATTGCTAAAGCTTTTTGGAAAGACCTTGCTAAAGTGGTTACAAAGAGATGAAGACATTCACGATTCACATCCAGACCTAGTGAGAGATCTGATGGGGTCTGCACCTCCTGTACTCTTTACTTATCAGACTGTGATACAGTAATCCCCCCCGAGAGATGATCACCCGACATTCACAGCAGCAAACCTCAACCCCTTCCAACCGCAGAAACCAAAAGGCCAAAAAATCTCACCAATGCTGTCTGATTGAAGAAATTGAAGCAGCTCTATTCAGTCGCATACCGTCTGCTCAGGTGACATGACAGGACATACACATACAGCCATGTCAACCCGGAAAAATGGACATCCACCAAAAATCCAAAAAAACCAAAACCACTCCAAGAGCGTTTACTGAACCTACTTAGGAGCCTATATGGGATAGGATAAGCTGGGGAGGATGGCTCAGAGGAGACTCCCTATGCTATGCTGTGGAACAAAAATCCGGTCCCATGAGCACAGGAGCACTCTCTCTGACTGTGTTCAAGAGAAATCCTGTGGGGTGGATGGGAGATAGCACCCCAGGAATCTCATCATCTCTGTGTCAGAGAGGCACAGCAAACTAAACAAATCGGGTATTTTTTTTCATATAAGGGGTGGCGTAAGCCACAATAATTTGGGCTAGGCTTATAAATGCCTTAGGGCAGATAGCCTAGTATAAACCTATGAACCTATGAACCTATGTAACTCCGTATAAAATGCAGAAGTCAATTCTGGGCACATTGTGGGTTCTGCAAAGAGCACTTTTGGCTAACATCAAAGATTGAAACAATACTAATTTCACAAACTTTAATCATACTTGGACTTAGGAATGGTTTCAATTCCCTACATAGTATTAGAAACCCAAAAGACTTGCAGAAATTAAACATTTGCAACCACAGGAGGTTTGAGTTGGAAAATTCCATGCAAGTGGCTAATACTGAGACTTGTGTAAACATATTTTAAGCTAACAGCTATAACAGTATCAACAGCATGACTAGCTAAACTAATCACTCTGAACTAAGCTGTACCACATTATCATCCACAGCCAGCAAGGTACTGAATGGGACCTAAATAAGTTGTGGAGATGGTCTGTCATGTCAGATGAGCCACACCCTCTAGAACTTGGGCAAATGGAACCACAGGGCATTGGGCCAAGTCAGAGCTGGATCATGGTCAAATGGGGCCATAGGTAGGGTAATGGATTGTTCCCCCAACACACACACACACACACACACACACACACACACACACACACACACACACACACACACACACACCAGGCCCCCTGCAGCCCGCCATTCTAGTATCCCCTGGCTATTTCTCTCCAGTTACCATAAACACTGTTCAAATCTGTCAGTGTGCATACTATTTTCTTCTTTACTTCTACAATGATTACAGACATTTGTATTTAATTATTTTCAAATTTTACAGCACAAGCACTGACAGATATTTGCAAAACAAAGCAATTTGGTCTCACAATGAAAACAGACTTAGCATTAACAGTAAAGTCCTCTGCCCTTGAAACTCACATTCATTGAAATGGCATTGAAACCCACATTCAAAGAAAATGTAGCTGGCCAGTGGTGGAGTAAGTTTATCTTTGGGCTGTTTTCAAAACATAGATCCTTTGCACACGATTTTAGGACCACACATACATGCATGCATGTGTTCTTTGATTCACATTCCTGATTGCATTAAATTATATTCCTTGTAGAATACAGCACCATTTGTTAGGGTGTGTTTTAAATTTGTAGTTTTGAACATTTTTCCAGTATGCAATAAAACAAAACATAAGAACCAATAATGGCAAAATCTGCCCATTTCAGAACATTTCAACCATATAAGGCCACTCAAACTTCTGTCATTACAGTCCACCAGTATCAGTCAATATGTCATCAGTAAGGTAAAACTAACCTGTCTCATGATGGTCTAACCCGGCTTACATTCCTTATTAGTGGGTGAACAATCCAAAGCTTGGCGATTCTGCTTCACAATGACAGGAAGGGCCGACATTGAAGGATCAAAAAGCGATGTCACTATGAATGCTTGTCTACCACAAGCCAGTTATCCCTGTGGCAACTTTTCTGACACCTCCTGCTTAAAACCCAAAAAGCCAGAAGGATCGTGAGGCCCCACTTTCATAGTCTGTATTCATACTTAAAATCAAGATCAAGCAAGCTTTTACTCTTCTGCTTCATAGGAGGTTTCTGTCCTCCCTGAGCCCCAGTCAGACTCCCCACCTGACACTGTCCCCACAGCGGGTTGCACTCGGATGCCCGGGTGCTTGGAGCCAAAAGTGAGAGCCCCAGTGGGGTTCGCCCCCGCCTCAACAGGTAAGTGAAAAAACTATGAGTAGTGGTATTTCACCGGCAACCAGGGCCTCCCACTTATTCTACACCTCTCATATCTCTTCACATACCAGACTAGAGTCAAGCTCAACATGGTCTTCGTTCCCCACTGATTCTGCCAAGCTCATTCCTATGCAGCAGTAAAAGTCATCTGACTAACTCCATATTAAAGAAATTTATAACTAATGAAGAGGTTGCTGCTAACAAACAATTTTATATTTCAGTGTTTTGTCTACAAATTCAGTGCCTGTTGCCCTTGAAGAACAAACACGAACACACACATGCACTTTCATTTGTAATGGGAAAAGAAGCACCTTACTGGTCATTTCGCTCTGTGAGCAGAAGTAACAGGAACATTACATTCTGTATTTAGATTCTGTGCATGGATGTGGAAAAGAGAAGAAGCAAGAAACAGCAGGTGTGCATGTGTCAACATATGCATGCAGGGATATAAAGCTGTGACGCAGATGGTAATTGTAAGGAAGAATGTCCTTAAAGAAGACATAATATTTTTAATTAAAAAGTAAATGCAGCTTATAGAAGCATCCCCTGGCCAGTGGGTCCCCTCCCAGCCAGTGGGCTTTAGGTGACTACATAGGTCACCTAGTGCTGTATCAGGCACTGGGCCAAGTGGTTGTCCTATAATGCATATCAAATGCATATCTCATAACCATGGATATATGATTCATGTAAGACCCGTTATAACAGAGCTTAATGTCCATTGGAGCTTCTCTACAAGGCATCATTAGATGGTGTCAATATAGAAACTAGTTTGCCCTCCATAGATAACTGTGAGAATGTGAACCATTGCCATTTAAGCAAAAATGGTGCCAGTAGATGTCCATAAGAATTGCACCAACTGGAGAAGGGAAGGAAAGGCTTCAGCCATGCCTCAGAAATCAGACAGGAACCAGCTCACACACCTCTATGCTACATACTGACAAACAGAATGAGGTTGAAGAAAAGAATCTCTTACACTTGTCATTTAGTGGAGATGTATCACCCATGAACAAAACATCCCCTAGTTCAATAATGACATCATGTAAGTAGTCCTACCTGACAACAATATGCATATCTCTCTACTTTTACCTTCAATGGCACACACAAAGGAAAAATATAATTAGGGAAAAAGCCCCAAATTAAGTAAACTTTGAATGCTGGTACTATTAACCTAAAACTTCTTAAAATAATTTCCAGTTTTAGGAAAGATGGACAAAAGTATGCGGACAAATTACCTGTGTCCCACCAAAATCTGTATATTGAGAGGTATGAGCACATGTGTGACATGACATGATAAGTGTTGAAGTTGCATGTAAGAAAACTGGCTTCCAAGCACTGGTCATTTTCATCTCCAGCTCCACTGGCATAAAGGGATAAAGTCCTGACTACTGCACAGGAGATCCAAGTTTCATTAGTGTCTTGGGCAACTATTTGAGATGATGAGGAGGGAAAAGAACTGTGTACAATTTAATTTTATTTAAAGATGGTCAGTGCACTTTTTCTCAGGGCGAACAGTTAATGTTTTCTGAAAGCAAATAAGCTGTTTTTCACATCTGGGAAAGGAATAGTAATAAAAAAGAACAGAAAGCAATACACTTTAGCATGAGTAATCTTAATCTTAGGTTAGGTAATACCTGTGGGTGCAGCTCTCAGTTTGGGGCAACTGTTCCTATCTGAAGGGATACACTTCAGTTTTTGAAGATGTACACAGTTTTGTATGCTTGTTATAATTTAATAGAGGGTGGGGTTGTTCTGGATTTCTTTTGTTTAACGGTTGTTATTAAAACAAAAAATCTTGAAAAGTATGATATAGGTTCAAAGGGAAATGAGGAAAATCAAATGTATAAAATATCAGCCTGCCAAACATTGGTGTATGTGTGTGTAACATAAAAAACTGTCATGTATAATAGGTATAAAGAATAGCTTTTTATTACTGTAGTTATGCTGTCAGTTAGAAAAATGTGTATTTAAATATATGAGAAATGCTAGTTTAAAAGCAAAGTAGTATATAATGCATTTTATTCTATTAATCATATAACAGCACAGATTAATTCATGTGTAAATGTAAGTAGTTTTGAAACTGCAGTGTGGCTTGAAGCAAAGCTGATCTCTGACCCTGGCAGAATGCTAGCTTAGCAAGTTTTAATGTTTATGCTTTTCACAAGTGATTATCTGCTGGGTCAGGAAATTAAATGTGTGAAATAATGAAATCTTCTGCTCTTTCCTGTTGGAATGATTTGGCCTTGTATATGTGTTACTAAGATAGCACGCAGCTGTGTGAGAAAGTGTAACAGAGAACAAAGACGTGTATTAAAAGACTGAAGCTGCTATTGTATTTGAACTGATATGAAACCTTGAACAAGTAACTTTACAGAAAGACATTATGACTGACCAGCTGGATAGCAAGGCCGTATTGTATCTAGAGGAAAACTTTTTTTAAAATATACAGCATCAGCAGATTTAATGAATAAAGAACTGTAAGCTAAAGTGATGTAGATGCCCTGTGACATATCACATCAGTAAGGTGGGCATAGCTTAAATGTTAAACCTATATAAAATTGTGTGTTTCCTGTTTCATGTCAGACAAAATTCTGTACTTGTACGTTTTTTGCCTCCTGGTGTACACTAGTAAACTTTTGAATCTGAACCTCCTGTGTATTGAATTCTTAATTTTATTTAACAGTTTGGTCCTTCGCAGATGGAATTCCCTTGGTAAGCCGCAGATCAGAGTGTATCGGTGGTCGAATACTGCGCAGGAGAAGTTACTGAAATGGTTCTTCTTGAGTGAAAAGACCTCCGACTGAATTGTCGTGTGTAAAGTGGCTGGCCACTTTCTGATCTGTGGCCGAAAAGTAGAACTTGAACAGTTCAATACCGGAGGCTCAGGTAGGAAGAATTTGCCTTTTTTCTGTTTTAGATCAGGGACTAGGTTACAGTATATTGTTGTCAAGATTTGTTTTGCAGATCAGGGACAAAAGGAAGTACTGTATATTTGGTCATAGATCAGGGTAACAGAATAAGGTAGGAAGTTATTCTAGATAAACTGTGAACAGGAACTGAGAACTTGATATCACGTGATAAAAAAGGGTTATGTAACATTCTCTATGACATGGGTAATCAGTGCACTAAAACCTCGCGAGATCCGCCCCTAACCGAAGACGCAAAATACATGCAATCACAACGTACTGATAACGTTAGGTATTATACGAAATGGGTTAGCAAATATGAATTTGATGGTAAACTAGATAAAACTTCACTAGTTAAACTCCTTAAACAGCTTAAATCTGATGCAGGAGGTCTGGCAAAAAAGCTATGCCAACTAGGCATTCCTCAAGCACACAGGTGGATTGAGGAAGCAAATCGCAGAGAACTGAAGCTTAAAAATTCAAAAACATTATTTTTAGACAAAGAGGATAATAACTTGGTAATAGCAACAGCTCCTCCTCCTCCTCCCTTGCCCCCTCCCTTACCCTTTTCAGGATATGAAGCGAGTGGACAGGCTGGTCCGCCTCCGTGTTATCCTGAAGTTTCAGCAAGACCACAACCATTTGTTAGAGATCCTATTGAAGCTAGGTCCCGAACACATAAAATACATAGGGACACAGAACCATACCAAATAGAGAGAAATCTACAGGATGAGAGTGAGGAAGAAATATGCCCACTTATAGAAGTTCCAAATCCTCAGGCAGGACAGGAAGGGCAGGATCCAACACTCTTAGTATATAGACCATGGACACCGGAGGACATCCGGAAGGCTACTGAGGGAATCCTCCATCCGAAAGTTAATTTTACGACATTTTTAGAAGATTTACAATGCATGAGGTTGAGTTACCACTTGAATGGGGAAGAAGTAGAAAAAGTAGTAAGACAAATTATAGGTCCAGATTGGCACATGATTTGTGGCACCTGGAATCCTCGTAATGCAGAGCTTAGACCACTCCCACATAGTGATGCAGAGTTAGACAACAGAGTGAAAGGTCTGATGGACCGAATTTCTGAGAAATGGAAACCCAGAGCAGACTGGACTTGCATTAATCAATGCATACAATAGAAAAATGAGACAATAGATGGATATTATGCTAGATTATTAGAATGTTTTAATAATCATAGCAGTATGTCGGTTCCTGAGAACCAAACAAATGATTCCCCGTATGAACAACAATTAAAAAATGCATTTTTGAAAGGTTGTATTGCACCTATTAGTAGCTTCATTATGAAGCATATGATAGACCATCGAACAGGGAGGCTACAAGCCTTATTCGAATATGCTAGACATGCTGAAAGACATTTTAATAGTAAAAAGAAAAAGAAGGCGCAAGTCTTCACTGCTGAAGACGGAGCTGAAGTATTTGTATTACAGTCAGGTAAAAAGGGTAAGAAAAATACCCAGGGAAACAGTCTGACAAATGATCAGAAGATTTTGAAGAAAGGAAAAAGAGAGGTGAATGCTTCAAGTGCGGGAAAAAAGGACATCTAGCAAGGGATTGTAGGCAAAACAAAAAGGTAATCACAGAAGATAAGGGAGATGAGGACTGACTATATGATAGTGAGGATACATCAAGTGAAAGTCAGAAATCATCAGGAAAAGTTAATAAACAAAAAGCAAATGTAAATGTGACAGCGGGAGCAGAGGAAGTGCAAGGAGATATGGAGGATGAAGAAAGTGAAATTTTGGACTTACCATTATTGAGCTTAGAGCTCTACTTAGCAGATACGAAACTGGAAGTTACACTTCTGGTGGAGGGAAGGGAAGTCAAATTCCTGTGTGACTCAGGAGCGTCACGGACTTTGATACATCCCTCCAAGTTACCAGAACATTCCGAATCACCTGATTATATACTAGTAAAAGCCGCAAATGGACAGCTATACAGGGAACAACTTTCCCATGATATAGTAATAACTGACCCTGTTTCAGGTATGACCCAAAGAAGTAAAATTGTTGTTTCTGCAAAGTGTCCAGTAAACCTATTGGGCAGGGACCTTATGCAGATATTTGGCATAGCAGTAGTTCCAACTGTACAAGGTATGGAGGCACAGAGACAAATGGATACCTTTGTAGTGTGACCACAGGGTGAAACCTTTTACTGGTACAGCCAGGACCTAGTCACGACTGGTCCAGGGGCAGTAACCAAGGAACTGATGAACATAGCCATCAGTAAAGCCCCCTCCCTTGACACTGATCAACAGCATTTGTTACACTGTACTCTATACTACTGTACTACACCAGGACCTGATAGAGTGTATGAGCAAGAATTGTTTAGAAATCATGCAACTAGATTGGTTTTGCGTACTTTGTACTGGGATACTGAGGGGAACAGTGTAGTTAGCTGTTCATTACCTCAAGAATTCCTTGCATTGTATAGATCAAATCGGTTACCACATGTCAGCTTGACAAAGAACAAAAGTGTCAAATGGGCAGATTTAGGAGAAAAAGTAACAAGATGGGAGAAACAGACTGATTTAGAACTATCAGAACAAGGGATACAAAAACAAAAACTAAATTGGTTGACACAGACACATCCAGCTGTACACTTGCAATCTAGCGAGGACAGCTGATTAGCATTTTTATTAGAAGAAGAAGAAAAGGCTTTATGTGAAATTCCAACACCTCTTTGGTCAACAGGCAAGTCAGATGTAGGACTTATTCAAACAGCAGGACCAGTTACAATTACCCCAAAGTCAGCTTTTAGACCACAGAAAAGACAATACCCTTTGAGAAAGGATGCAGAAATAGGAATTAAGCCTATAATAGCAGCATTACTCAAAGAAGGAGTACTGGTAGAATCTCCTGATTCACCATGTAATACACCCCTATTTCCTGTTAAAAAAGCAAACAGGGAATGACGGATGGTACAAGATTTACAAGCTGTAAACAATGCAGTAATACCTAGAGCACATACGGTGCCAGACCCACATACTTTGTTAAACGATTTAGAACCGCAACAGAAATATTTCTCTGTGGTAGATATTAGCAATGCTTTCTTTTCAATACCTATACATCCTGATAGTCAATATTGGTTTGCATTTACATTTCAGGGTAAAAGGTATATACTCGACTACCACAGGGATATTGTGAGAGTCCAACAATATTTGCACAAGAAATGGCTAGCAACCTGGCAGGGTTTACCCCACCGGGAGGTAGTCAAATTCTACTTTATGTATATGACATCTTGCTAGCAGCCCCACCCAGCAACAGTGCAGGAGGATACTGTAGCATTATTGAAATTTTTAGCAACACAAGGACACAAAGTAAACAAAAGTAAGTTACAACTTTGGAGAAAACAAGTTAGATACTTGGGATATGTAATATCCAATGAAGGTAGAATACTAGATGAGGAAAGGAAAAACAGCAATTTTGCAAGCACCCAAACCAACAACCAAGAAAGAAATTATGTCTTTCTTAGGTACAACTAATTTTTGTCAGAGCTGGATACCAAATTATGCTTTGGAATCTGCTCCACTGACTGATTTGATATATAAGACACCAATGCAGCACAAGATATCTTACAATGGACAACCGAAACAGAAACAGCTTTCTGCAGGTTGAAGCAGTTGATAGCTTCTTCATTAGTTTTAGGACTTCCAAATTATCACAAATGGTTCTTTCAAACCATAGATTGTAAGCAAGGATATATGACGTCAGTATTGATGCAACAACATGGGGACAAGCAACGCCCCATAGCCTACTATTCATCACAGTTAGACCCAGTGGCGCAATCTTTGCCTCACTGTGTACAAGCAGTAGTTGCAGCTGCAATGGTGGTACAGGCTTCAGCCTCAGTGGTGTTATTCCACCCTCTCACATTGAGAGTGCCTCATGCAGTTGCAATAATTTTACTGCAAGAGAAAGTGGCATACCTTTCTCCTGCTAGACATCTTTCATGTATGACTATACTGCTGAGCCATCCTCAAATGACAATTGAATGATGTACGACATTGAATCCATCAACATTACTTCCAACTCCTGTGGAGGGCACACCACACAGCTGCCTGCAGGAAATTGAACAGTTAGCTTTACCTAGACAAGATCTTACAGATATGCCCTTGGATAATGCTGAGGTGACATATTACGTGGACGGCTCATGCAGAAGGGTGAATCTGGTGGGGTATGCAGTAGTTACAGACACTGAAATTTTAGAAGCTCAATCCTTACCACACAACTTATCTGCACAAGCAGCAGAATTGATAGCTTTGACGAGGGCATGTACTTTAGCAAAAAACAAGAGTGTGAACATATATACTGATAGTCAGTATGCTTTTTCTACAGTACATGTATTTGCACAACAATGGAAAAATAGAGGAATGATAACATCCAGTGGAAAACCTATTAATCATGCGCAATTTATTTTGGAGTTATTAGAATCTATTCAGTTACCTACCAAAGTAGCTATTTGTAAATGTGTAGCTCATACAAAACAACAGGATAAGATTTCAAAAGGCAATGCATGAGCTGATGCAGCTGCAAAGCAAGCAGCCTCAGACTCAGAAACTTTACTTTTAAATGAGGAATTACAACCCTCTGAGATTTTAAGATTTAGACATGTTAAAAACAATGCAGACACTTACTACAAAAGCAGAAAAACAAAAATGGGTAAAACGAGATGCAATTCTTGAGAATGGACTGTACATTTCCAAAGAAAGAAAACCGTTATTGCCGTCTAATTTATTTAGATATGCACCTTTGTTGAGCCATGGGCAGTGCCATGTCTCAACAGGGGGGGATGGTACAGTTAGTAAACTGAATATTCCAAACATACGGATACACAAACTACACAAAAAAATTTTGTGCAGCTTGTCATACTTGTAACAAGCATCATGCACAAGGAGCATTTAAAACCAAGCAAGGAAGTTTTCCTATACCACCATACCCGTTCCATACTATTTGTATGGATTTCATAGAATTGAATAAATGTGAAGGGAAAAAGTTTTGTTTAGTTATTGTAGACATGTTTTCTAAATGGGTAGAAGCTTTTCCAACTAAACACCCAGATGTAGCAACAGTGGCAAAAGCCCTGATAAAAGAAGTAATCCCTATATTTGGTATTCCGGAGAGGATTTATAGTGACAATGGCACACATTTTGTAAATCAGACAATCCATCAGCTTGGGAGATTTTTTGGTATTTCCTTGAAGAACCATTGTGCTTACCACCCACAGTCAGCAGGACTGGTGGAAAGGTACAATGGTACCCTAAAAAACAAACTTAAGAAGCTAGTAGAGGAGACCCAAAAGAACTGGATATACTGTCTGCCTTTAGCACTGCTGAGTATGAGAACGGTTCCAAATGTAAAGGGTTTGACTCCTTTTGAAATGTTTTTTGGGAGAGCATATTATGTGCCTCAGTGGAAAGCTCTCATGCCTGCAGAGCAAGAGGCTGACGGTTCATTAGCTAGTTATATGAGGAAACTGTTAACAAATAAATCTGTTTTGCAGTTTAACTCTTTTTCAGATAAGGAACAGACCAGACCGCTGGAAGCAGTCTTGGCCCCAGGGTCATGGATCTGGCTGAAAGTGACAAAAAGGAAGAATTGGGCAAGTCCAAAGTGGGAGGGACCGTACCAGGTTCTGTTGGCAACGCCTACTGCAGTTAGAGTGGCTGAGAGGACGTCCTGGGTTCATTTGACGCATTGTAAACCGGTAAAGAACTTTCAACTTGATAAAAACTTTGTGACTGATACACAACCAGACCGAGATGGCCAAAAACAAAGCAAATAGAAGTTTAGATCAACCCCAGAGATGTTGCATAATCATTTTGTTGAGTGTACATTTATTGACTGTAATTGTGACAATTTTCCTCTTGCTGTGGTTCATCCTACACACAACCACACAAGTGAAAGTGAGAAGGCGTGATGAAACGTCTATAGACTGGCATCCAAATTTTAACACATACCTAGCCATGAAACGTGTATATGCAGAGACTATGAACATTTCAAATTGCTGGGTTTGTACAGCTATACCGACAGCATATGGAGGACTGATAACGTCCACTGTCCCTTTGGGGATAAATGAGACTTGGGAGAATTTACTTTTCGATACAGGAACTGTGAGATCACAGGACAAAATAGCTTTATTTTTACCTGTCACACAAAAAGGAATTGTATGTTTTTTCAAAAATGACACCCTCCAGGTGGGCTGGAGCAATTGTAATATAACCATATCTTACCGATGTTATATTAAGAATAGTAATGGCAATACTTTTTGCAATACTAATTATGACTCGTATTTGAACTCATTGAAAACAACTATGAATGACATTCAGAAAAATCCAGTTTTGTTTACACAATTGTCAGTTATAGATCAAAAAATGTTTCATGCATGGCTGATGCATATTAGTACTAAAGTAGAAAGCTGTTATTTTATTTGTGGGAAAAAGGCATATAAATGGTTACCTGAGAATTGGTCCGGCAGTTGTTTTTTGGGTTACTTGGTTCCGGCAATAAGACATACTGCAGAATTACCTTTGGGTAAGATACGAAACGTAAGAGAAACAGCCTGAAAATCCAAAGGTCCAGTTAAAAAACCTGTGAATCCAGTTGGAAAGATCGAAGCTGGCTGGAAAGACCACAATTCAGTAAAAGACAAAAGCGAATTGACTCATATGGACTTGAGTGACAGTGTTATATCCTGGGCAGGAATATTCCCAGCCTATGGAGCAGTCAAATCGATCTGGGAGATGAGGAAGTTTTCGAAACTTCTCGAAGTAATGAGTAATGCAACTTTTTCTGCCCTAGAACTGGTGACTGATGAACTGAATGCAATGAGAACTGTTGTGCTACAAAATCGGATGGCTCTTGACTTCACCCTAGCGGCGAGAGGTGGTAATGCGTTGGCGCTTATCAAAGAAGAATGCTGTGCTTATATTCCTGACAATCGTCATGAGATTAATAACCACCTAGAGGTAATTCAGCAAGTATCAGCCATGACTGAATGAGGCCCAAACCCACTGATGGACTTTTTCCAGAATCTATTTGGGGGGTGAGGTTCCATCCTAATGAATATTCTTATTGCCATTTGTGTGGGTATACTCCTAATAGGAGCATGTGTTTGCTGTGGAATTCCCTGCATGAAAAGATTAATCAAAGATTTTGTTGATGTATCTGTTACTGAAACTTTTTACCAAGATATCAAGATTGAAAGATTGATCTCAGATGACGCTTTTTCTGAAGTATAGATTGAATGACTCACTTAGCTGAACATCCTGAGTGGAAAAGGCTAGGAGATGAAATGACACTATGCATACTTCAAAATAGAATAAAAAGTATTAATAGGGGGGAAAATGTTAGAAAAATGTGTATTTAAATATATGAAAAATGCTAGTTTAAAAGCAAAGTAGTATATAATGCATTTTATTCTATTAATCATATAACAGCACAGATTAATTCATGTGTAAATGTAAGTAGTTTTGAAACTGCAGTGTGGCTTGTAGCAAAGCTGATCTCTGACCATGGCAGAATGCTAGCTTAGCACGTTTTAATGTTTATGCTTTTCACAAGTGATTATCTGCTGGGTCAGGAAATTATATGTGTGAAATAATGAAATCTTCTGCTCTTTCCTGTTGGAATGATTTGGCCTTGTATATGTGTTACTAAGATAGCATGCAGCTGTGTGAGAAAGTGTAACAGAGAACAAAGACATGCATTAAAAGACTGAAGCTGCTATTGTATTCAAACTGATATGAAACCTTGAACAAGTAACTTTACAGAAAGACATTATGACTGACCAGCTGGATAGCAAGGCCGTATTGTATCTAGAGGAAAACTTTTTTAAAATATACAGCATCAGCAGATTTAATGAATAAAGAACTGCAAGCTAAAGTGATGTAGATGCCCTGTGACATATCACGTCAGTAAGGTGGGCATAGCTTAAATGTTAAACCTATATAAAATTGTGTGCTTCCTGTTTCATGTCAGACAAAATTCTGTACTTGTATGTTTTTTGCCTCTTGGTGTACACTAGTAAACTTTTGAATCTGAACCTCCTGTGTATTGAATTCTTAATTTTATTTAACACTGTCCATATAATCTTGGAATGTAAATAGCCTAACAGCAACAGACAAAAAGGAAAGAGTATTGAATTATATTAAGAAATGCAGAGTGCAAGTAGCAATGCTGCAGGAAACATGTTTGGAAAGAAATAAGCATACGACAAAGAAATGATTTCAGGATGGATATTCAGCAGAATATCAGGAACAAAGGAAAAGTGGAATAATTGCTAGAAGGGCTCCAATACTGACAGAAGAGGGAAGAAAGACAATAATGGTAGATTTCTGGTAGTAAGGGGCAATTGGCAAGAGGAAGGATTACAATGGCATGGATTTATATTCCATTAAAAACTGCTATTATTGCACTTAAGAAAAGTTTAGGAGAAATAATCAGCTTTTGACAAGGAATATTATTAATAGGTAGGGACTGGAATTTGATTTGCAATAGTGTGTATGTATCAGAGGAACCTAAAAGGGAAAATATAACAAAACAGGGTAGATTTCTGAAGACATTTATGAAAATAGTTGGCATGGCATATGTGAATTCAGTAGTAGGAACTCAGGAAAAAAATTACATGTTATTTTCCAAGGTACAATAACTGGACTAGATTAAATAAAAATGATGTCTCACAGGAAAAAAATGCATTTAATTGAAAGCTTCAACATACATCCAGTATCTATTTTAGATAATGAAGCAATACAAACTAAGATAAAAATGCAAGCATTGAAGTAAAAATAAGACATTGGCCCTTTCCTACCCACCTGTTAAAATAGAGGTATTAATGGAATGGGTAGTGGAAATTATTTGAGAGTTATTAGGGAAGATAGAAATATCTTCAAAGTTATTGCTAGTGAGTGGGATAAAATGAAAATGGAGTTTAAAAGTAAGGTATACATAAAAGATAAAATGACTTAGAGGGGTTGACAAAGGTTAAAGTATTGAAGAATAAGGGGAAACTCACAGAATAACAAGAGGTGCAAAGGCAGAGTGCTAAAGTGAAAATAAGGAAGTATCTGGATAATATGTATAAGTTTAGAAAGATTGATTTTATGCAACTATTTTTGACAATAACTCCAGTCCATTAAAAACTTTTAGCAGAACAACCAAAGCAAAAGAAAGTAGAAAAGGTTGCCAAAAAACTTAGGGAGTGTATAACAAGACAAATAACCAGCAATCCTGAAGAGTTATTAGAGACATTTCAAAAATTTTATGAAAATTTGTATAAAAGAGAGAAATGTGGAAATCAAGAAAGAGCACAAATGGAAATATTTATGAAAAACTTAATTATGCCGAGGTTAGAGGCAGATGAGGATCATTAACAGTTCAGATAAGAGGAGATGAGATAAATCAGTGCTGTATAATCAATTTTCAGGAAAGCCTTCAGGAACAGATGGCATTCCTGTGGAAGTTTAGAAGTTGGGAGGGAGGAAAATGATAAAGATGTGGAAGAATTTAACAGGATTGTAAAAGGAGGGAAAGAACCAACATCTTGGAAGAAAGTTGTGCTGGCTGTATTACCTAAGGACTGTAAAGACCCATGAGACCCAGTTTCATATACACCCATTTCAATTTTAAACCATAATTACAAATTGTTTGCAAGAAAACTAACAGACATAATGTCTATACTAGCTAAACGAATGGTAAATGTGTTGCCAGTATTGATAGATATGGATCAGTGTGGTTTTGTGGAGGGGAGGCAAACATTTAATAACAATGATGATCCAGAGGGAAGCAGTATGTAAGAAAATACCACTGAAGTTGATGGGTCTTGATGCAGAGAAAGCAATAGACAGTAAGCTGGGATTTTACAAGTAGAGCAATGGAAGCTTTTGCATACCCTAATACAATAATAAAATTAATTAGGAGGATATATGAAGGATCAGAAGCAATAATTAAAGTGGGAGGGTTCCTCTCTGATAAGTTGTGTTTGAAAAGAGGAAAAAGGCAGAGGTGTCCTCTTTCCCCTTTGTTATTTAAGTATTTTTAGATCTATTAGCATAGAAAATAAGGAAATCAGAAACACAAGGATGTAATTGGTATGGTAATCAACAAAGTTGGTTGTACTTGCAGATGATATTTCTTTGGACATGATAAAAATCCAGAAAAATATATCTCAGTGTTGTGGAACATTTTAAGACAGCTTCAAGTTTTTCTTGGTATAAAAATTAATAAGGATAAAACAGTGGCTATAGCTGTAAACTATGTACCCATACACAAATTGGTTCTGTAATACCATTATTTATGGTGGCACACAAAGATGAATTATTTAGGAGTATGAATTAAGAAGGCTTCTGTTACGGCAGCTAAGGATATGTGGGAAGAGACTAAATAAAAAAAATGCAAAAACTGAATCTGGAAGCTCTTTTTTATGGATATGGATAGTAAGATACAAGTAATAAAAATGTTTTGAGTCCCTTTAGTTTTATTTATTTGTTGACATTTGATTACCGGAAAGTCCAAATGGGTAGAAGCCTGTTTTCAGCAGAGGTCCATGGAGAAAAGCTCCAATTTATTACAACACATTTTAAGAACAATAATTTTACCATCTTTAAAAATAAAATAAAAATATATGCAGTTTAAGTAATTATAACAAATTAGACATAAAAACATTGCTTAAGAATCAATACAAGGTGTAGGACAATCATTTAATATTTAGAGAAATTTTATACAATTTATAGAGAAATTAAAGCTAAGTTAGACTAATACAAATAGGAATTGCAATATCAAGTGGGGGAACCAAGCTTACGGTGTATTTAGAGAAAAAGTAAGGAAGTAAGTGAGGAAGGGAGCCTAAGTAGGTATAAGGAATGAAAAGGTACTTGTTCTCATTTAGGGATATAGTTTATCCTGGTTTTCAGCAAGAACAGAGCCAGCTTTTAGCAAGGAAATATTTCAGAGTGTTTTTGAAAGATGGGAGGGAGGGTATAGACCTAATGGATACAGTTAAGGTGTTCCAGGCCTTAGCAACCTTGCAAGAGTATAGAGAATGTCCAGCAGATTCACTAGGTTTGTAGACAGACATGACTTTTTGGTCATTGGATCACAATGACTAACTGGGAACTTAGTTGTGTGGAATATTTTTTAGTACTAGACAGGTAGATGGGTGCTGGATAATTTTATAGGAGGTAAGAAGTTGTGTATATGTTAGTTGATGTGATAGTTCTAACCAATCTTACGCTTTCAGTGCTATACAGTGTTGGGTTTTGAAAGAAGTATGTGAGGCAAATTTAGCAACTTTATTATACTATTATCGGAGGTGGGTTCAAATTGTTTTATCATGGGGTGGATGGGAGGAGAAATGGCGTAGGAGTTATTCTGAAGGAACAGTATGCGAAGAGTGTTTTGGAGGTGAAAAGGGTGTTGGATAGAGTGATGTTTATGAAGCTGGAAATTGATGGTGTAATGATTAATGTTGTTAGTGCATATGCTCCACAAGTTGGGTGTGCAATGGATGAGAAAGAAAAATTTTGGAGTGAATTGGATGAAGTGGTGATGATTGTACCCAAGGGTGAGACAGTGGTGATTGGAGCAGATTTAAATGGGCATGTCGGTGAAGGGAACAGTGGGGATGAGGAACTGATGGGTAGGTATGGTGTTAAACAAAGGAATGCAAAAGGTCAGATGGTAATGGATTTTGCGAAAAGGATGGATATGGCTGTGGTGAATACGTATTTTAACAAGAGGGAGGAGCATAGGGTGACATACAAGAGTGGAGGAAGATGCACACAGGTGAATTATATCTTATGTAGGAGGGCCAGTTTGAAGGAGATTGGAGACTGCAAAGTGGTGGCCGGAGAAAGTGTAGTTAGCATAGGATGGTGGTTTGTAGGATGACGTTGGTGATCAAGAAGAGGAGGAGGAGTGTGAGGGCAGCACCAAGGATTAAATGGTGGAAACTGAAAAAGGGTAATTGTGAGGTGGAGTTCAGGGATGAGTTAAGACAGGCACTGGGTGGCAGTGAAGAGTTACCAAATAGCTGGGTAACTACAGCAGAGCTAGTAATGGAGATGGCTAGAAAGGTGCTTGGTATCACATCGGGACAGAGGAAGGACAACAAGGAGACATGGTGGTGGAATGAGGAAGTACAGAAGAGTATACAGGCAAAGAGGTTGGCAAAGAAGAAGTGGGATTGTCAGAGAGATGAAGAAAGTAGACAGGAGTATAAGGAGATGAGGTACATGGCAAAGAGAGAGGTGGCGAAGGCTAAGGATAAGGCATATGAAGAGTTGTATGAAAGGTTGGACAATAAGGAGGGAGAAAAGGACCTTTATCAATTGGCTAGACAGAGGAACCGAGCTAGGAAAGATGTGCAGCAGGTAAAGGTGATAAAGGATAATGAGGGAAACATACTCACAAGCGAGGAGAGTGTGTTGAGGAGATGGAAAGAGTACTTTGAGGGGTTGATGAATGAAGAGAATGAGAGGGAGAGAAGGTTGGATGATGTAGGGATAGTGAATCATGAAGTACAATGGATTAGCAAGGAGGAAGTAAGGATAGCTATGAAGAGAATGAAGACTGGAAAGGCTGTTGGCCCAAATGACATACCTGTGGAAGCATGGAGGTGTTTAGGTGAAATGGCAGTGGAGTTTTTAACCAGATTGTTTAATGAAATCTTGGAAAGTGAGAGGATGCCTGAGGAATGGAGAAAAAGTGGTTTGGTACCGATTTTTAAGAATAAGGGTGATGTGCAGAGCTGTAGTAACTGCAGAGGGATTAAATTGATCAGTCACAGCATGAAGTTATGGGAAAGAGTAGTGGAAGCTAGGTTAAGAAGGGATGTGATGATTAGCGAACAGCAGTATGATTTCAAGCCAGGAAAGAGCACTACAGATGTGATGTTTGCTCTGAGAGTGTTGATGGAGAAGTACAGAGAATGTCAGAAGGAGTTGCATTGTGTTTTTGTAGACTTGGAGAAAGCATATGACAGGGTGCCTAGAGAGGAGTTGTGGTATTGTATGAGGAAGTCAGGAGTGTCAGAGAAATATGTAAGAGTGGTACAGGATATGTACGAGGTAGTGTGACAGCGGTGAGGTCTGCAGTGGGAGTGACGGATATGTTTAAGGTGGAGGTGGGGTTACATCATGGATCAGCTCTGAGCCCTTTCTTATTTGCAATGGTGATGGACAGGTTGACAGACGAGATCAGACAGGAGTCCCCATGGACTATGATGTTTGCAGATGACATTGTGATCTGTAGTGAGAGTAGGGAACAGGTGGAGGAGACCCTGGAGAGATGGAGCTATGCTCTAGAGAGAAGAGTAATGAAGGTCAGCAGGACTAAGACAGAATATATGTGTGTGAGTGAGAGGGAGGACAGAGGAATGGTGAGGATGCAAGGAATAGAGGTGGCGAAGGTAGATGAGTTTAAATACTTGGGGTCAATAGTTCAGAGTAATGGTGAGTGTGGAAGAGAGGTGAAGAAGAGAGTACAGGCAGGATGGAGTGGGTGGAGAAGAGTGTCAGGAGTGATTTGTGAAAGACGAGTACCTGTAAGAGTGAAAGGGAAGGTCTACAAGAGGGTAGTGATACCAGCTATGTTATATGGGTTGGAGACAGTGACATTGACAAAAAGGCAGGAGTTTCAGCTGGATGTGGCAGAGTTAAAGATGTTAAGGTTTGCACTGGGTGTGACAAGGGTGGACAGGATTAGGAATAAGTATATTCGAGGGTCAGCCTAGGTTGGAAGGTTTGGAGACAAAGCCAGAGATGCAAGATTACGTTGTTTTGGACATGTGCTGAGAAGGGATGCGGGAGTATATTGGGAAAAAGATGCTAAGGATGAAGCTACCAGGTAACAGGAAAAGAGGAAGGCCTAAGATAAGGTTTATGGATGTGGTGAGAGAGGACATGCAGATGGTTGGTGTGACAGAGCAAGATGCAGGAGACAGGAAGAAATGGAAAAAGGTGATCCGCTGTGGCGACCCCTAACGGGAACAGCTGAAAGAAGATGATGATGTTATACTAAGGTTCAAGTTTTAATTTTTGTGAAGCCTGTGGGTTAGTAAGGATGGGAGCACCATAAAGAAAGGTGGGGAGGAGATAAGTAGTAGCAAGTGTACTTTTAGCTGCGTCAGTGAGAAAGTTTTTTGTTGTGTAAGGCATCCCTGGTTTTTGATGAGTTTTTGTTATGTAGTTTTGTATATGCAGGTCAAATGTAAGATTATCAGCCACTATCACCCCTAACAGTTTGCTATGAGAAGTTCATAGGTTCATAGGTTTATACTAGGCTATCTGCCCTAAGGCATTTATAAGCCTAGCCCAAATTTTTGTGGCTTACGCCACCTCTTATATGAAAAAATACTGTGCCCATTAGTTTGTTGTGCCTCTGTCCAGCAGTGACACAGAGATGATTCCTGGGGTAAACCTACGATCTCCCATCCACAGGTCAAGATTTCTCTTGAACAGAGCCAGCGAGGTGCTCTGCCTCACATGGACTGGGATTTTATTCCACAGCATAGGGAGTCTCTGAGTGATAAATCTATCCCTCCAGCACACCCTATTTATGTCCGTGCTAAGGTTTAAGTCGCTTGCTCTAGTGGTTTTGGTGGATTTGGATTTTTTGAGGTGGAGCATGTCCATTAATTCCGGGTTGGACATGGCCTTGTATGTCAGGCACATGTCACCTCTGAGCAGATGGTATGCGACTGAATAGAGCTGGAGTTTCTTCAATCTGGCAGCATATGACAGATTTTGGAGTCCCTTTATCCTTTTGGTGAGGAACTTTTGGGGTCTCTCCAATTGCTGCAGATGTCGGGTGAGATACATCCCGAATGGGGCATTGTACTCGATCATTGGTCTGATAAGTGAAGAGTACAGGGAACAATGACCTCACTAGATCTGGATGTGAATTCTTCATGATCAGGTGGGCAATGTAGAAGGTCTTTCTAACCACTTTAGCAACGTGAGTGTCAAAAGAAAGGCCACTGTCAACCTGGGTCCCCAGGTCCCTGATAACCTCTTCTGTGCTTAGTGGATTGCCACCTATATGGTAGTTTGGGGTTACCTTGTTTTTCCCGAAGGGTATGACTATACATTTTTTGGCGTTTAACTTCAGGCCATGGCTCTGGCACCAGCTATCTGTTTCCGTGAGTCCCTTCTGAAGGATATCCGTGTCCGA
The DNA here is from genome assembly GCF_019279795.1 of Protopterus annectens. NCBI lineage: Eukaryota > Metazoa > Chordata > Ceratodontiformes > Protopteridae > Protopterus > Protopterus annectens. The sequence continues at coordinate 1,461,222,384 of NC_056729.1, forward strand.
TGCACTTTCCACTATGGCCTCCAGTTTGCACTCGTCTGCAAACTTTGTCAGCCAAAGTCCTCCCATGTTGGCCTGTACTTCTGAGAAGTAGATGCTGAACAATAGGGGGCCAAGGACCGAGCCATGTGGGACACCACTTGTGACCGGCTTGGAGTCTGACATAGCGCCAGCAACTCTAACCCTGTGGGTTCTGTCCTTAAGCCAGTTTGCAACCCATCTTGTGACATATGGGTTTACATTTAAGCTGGTAGGTTTTTCTACAATACCTGAGTGGGGTATTGTGTCGAAAGCCTTTGCAAGGTCAAGGTAGGCTGTATGGACTGCCTTTCCCTCATCAATGGCCTTGGTGACTGTTTCGACCACAGTTTCCGTACGCCACTCCTTAGGCACATATCCTGTGGTAAGGCTGAGATTAAACAGCTGCCTTATGTGCGGGTTTAATTCCTCATTTAGCTCGTGTAGCACACAGCCGGGGACACCATCCGGTCCCATTGATGCTGTGTTTTTAGCTTTAGAGAGAGCAGCTTACACCTGCACATTTGAGATGTCTGGGAGGCTACACTCCGCTGGGATAGTTATCTCTCCTTTAGGGAGGGAGAGGGGGGTGAAGTTTGCACTGAACCTGTCTGCCAGTATGTTGGCAATGTCTGTGGGTTCAGTGATTTTGTATCATTTTGGACTAATTCTGAGCATATCTGGGAGTTTCCACCCAGGTTCCTAACATAGCTGAAAAAGGCCTTATGATTGTCCTTTGAATCCATGGCAATTTTTCTCTCAAAATTGGCCTTAGTTGATTTTATGAGTGCTCGTATTTTTTACTAATAATGATCAGGGGTGACTTCCCTTTTATGGATTTTGTTCTATCATGTAATAGCTTTCTCCTCTTATTGTAAAGTTTGTTAAGGCTGGGGTCCACCAGACTGGACGTTTGCCCTTTGTGGAAAGAGTCTTGATTTTATTTGGGATTGCCTGATCCATGCAGTCCTGGAGGTGTTCATAGAAGGCATTTGTAAAGGCTTCCACAGCTTGGGTTGTGGTTTCCACTGGCTCAGGGGCCTTGAAGGATACCACACCAGTCTTGAGTAGTGTGAAGTTTGCTTTAGAGAAGTTCTTCACTGTGGTCTTTTTGTTTGGGGTGGGGAGGCGATGTGGATTTCCAGTGAGATTAGTTTATGATCAGATCTCACCAATGAGGGATATACTTCCGGTGTGGAGCATTTTGTCCCCATGTTTGTGATAATGAGATCTAGTATATTTTCTCCTCTCGTGGGAACAGTGACTAGCTGTTCCATGGCATTTGAATTTATGAACTCCAGGAACCGTTGGGCTAGAAAGTTAGGGCTTGAGTAATGTTCCCAGTCTATATTTGAGTAGTTGAAGTCACCCAATATGATGGTGTTTGGAGATACATTTATACCCTCCAGTGTCTTCAGGAAGGCTGTGTGGGGTTCCTGAGTTTGAGAGGGTGGCCTGTAGCATGCTACAATTTGTAGAGCTGTTTTGCCTATGGTTAGTTGCACCTGGATGGTTTCCGAAGCTTCGTGTGTTGCCACCAACCTGGAGGTGTGGGTATCCTTTATGAATATGGATACACCCCCTCCTTTTGTGGTGTGGTCCAGGTTTTGGGGCCAGAACGCATGATATGAGGTAAAACCTAATAGTGCTGGGGTGCTCTCAGGAGCCTTGAACCAGGTTTCAGTTACAGCACAGACATCGATGTTCTCCATACTGAAAAGGGCCTCGAATGCGTGCATTTTGAGATTTAGACTTCTGGCATTGAGCAGCATTACCCTCAGTTTCTTCCTATTTTTGTTTTCTAGGGTGGTAGGTTTAGAATTTGAGCCTTGCCTAAAAAAGGCACTATGGGGGTGGCAAGAGCCTTAGCCAATATCCGGAATCCCAGGGGTGACAGGTGCAAGCCGTCCCTCGCGAAGCAGCGTGGCTTGTCAAGCATGTCACCCCAGGCAGACAGACACTGGATCCCCTTTGAATGACACCAGACATTAAGCCAATTGTTAAAGCTGATCATCTTGTCTCTATATTGTGGCATCATTCTTGGTGAAGGGAGGATACTGCTCAGGGGCAGGGTCATACCTGCCTGGGCTACATAATCAGTGATGTCAATTATTGTATTATCTAGAGTGAGGACCTTAAATTTTGTTTTTTAATGAGAGAGGGATTTGGGGAAAAAGTAGTAGTTTGGTCTTTTTTTGGGATGAGCATGAGTTGTGAGTTATGAAGCCATGTTTCAGTGGCTGTTAAAGCTTCCTGACTAACTTTTTGGAGGTGTACCATGTTGTCAGATGTGAAAATGAGAGTGGAAGAAGGGCATGGACTATTTCACAGAACCTTTCAGTCATAGAGCAGGCATGTATTTAACTGATTATAGTTAATATGCAGCAAGATTCTTCATGATAAATATGCTTACGTTAAACAATGACAAAATTCTCAGTAAGCTTATAGGTGTAGGGCTTTGAGGCAGTGCTCCTGCAATATCAAGGTCAGTTGTAGTGATAGCAGGCTCTGAAATGAAAGAAAGAAAAAACTCTATTAAGCTGAAAAATTATATTGAGGCAACTAAGTTAGTACTTATAAAAAAATAGATGAAGGAAGGACCAGAGTAAGTCAGAGCAAAAGAATACAGGGGAAGAATAAGAGTAGAGTGATGGTAAAGAAAGTGTATGAATGTAAGTTCAAAGTAGTTTTAGCAGGAAGTATACTGACAGAACCACAGTAATGCAGTGTAAATATAAAGCTGTATCAAGCAAATTATCAGAACATGGCACTACACTGATTTGATAAGCACAATATTATATCATCACTTAGAAAACATTCATGAGATTAACTAAACTAGTATGTCAAAGCAGTGTAATATATATATATATGGTTACACTTCAGAATCTCGAGCTACTGAAATATCGAACTTCAGTAGCTCGAGACCGAAATGTCGAAACTGCACTTGCAAGAAAGTACAGAATACCGAGTGCTGAAATGATGAATGTGGAAATGTCGAATCTGTGGTGTGGGTGTAGTTGGAGATTCAGGTAAGTGATGTTTTACTAGGGGTTTTGGGTAGGGATTTTAGTGTGTGTGAGTGTGTTTGGAGTTTTGAGGTATGGGTTTGGGTAGGTAGGTGAGATTGTGAATGTGTAAGTGTTGCAAGTGGTGGTATTTGTATGTATGTGATGTGTGTTTGTGCAAGGGGAGTGTAGAGTGTGTAGTGGTGGTTTTTGTGTGTTTATGTTTTAGTGTGACGTCAGAGTTAGTATATATAAATAGGGTGTGTGTGGGGGGGCACAGCCCCCCTCATGGTGGGTGCAGGGGGGCTTGCCCCCCTGCTTATATGTAGGGTTAGTGTTTGTTTTGTTGTGTTTGTGTGTGTTTTGTTGGTTTATAGTGTAGGGAGGAAGGTGTATGTGTGCTTGTTTGTGTGTGGAGTATGTATGCAGGTAGTTTCGAATTTGAATTTCGCTCTTTTGGGGTTTCAGGTTTTTAAATTTTTGGCTTCACAGTCCTTGGATACTGAATTTCGATATTTCAGTATTTCGGGATTGTAAAGTGAAACTATATATATATATATATATATATATATATATATATATATATATATATATATATATACATATTTATATTTATATATATATATCTATATATAAATATATATATAAATATATATATATATATATATATATATATATATATAAACATACACACACACACACACACACACACACACACACACACCAGAACACCAGTAACTCACATTACATATATATGTGTTAAAGGGAAACACGCTCAGCATACAACACACTAATAAAGTCTTTTCACTGTTCTACACAGTCTTAGAACAAATAGAAATGTAATAACATATAACACATACCTGCTCTATGAAGGAAGATTGTGTCTGACTGTAAGAGGAGACAACACTGAGGGAATATTTAGCAATGCATTCTACTACAGTGACAATCCCACCCTCAGGTCAGTTTATAACTGAGAGCAATCAGTTTATAGCCAGAACAAAGTATTAACAATGAGATGCAATTAAACCAAGTTGTCTGTCATTTCCTGAGAGTAAATAACTGACATATGCAGTATAGCCTACTGTTCAAGCAAAAGGGAACAGTGGCCAACTTAGTAAGAGGTCCTTAGAGTGCACAGACTATTTCACAGAGACTTTCAATCACAGAGCAGGCATGTATTTAACCGATTAAAATTAATACGCAGCAAGGTTCTTCATCATGAATATACTTACGTTAAACACTGACAAAATTCCCAGTAAACTTGTAGGTGTAGGGCCTTGTGGCAGAGCTCCTGCAATATTGGGGTCAGCTGTAGTAACCACAGACTATTAAACACTGATAAAATTCTCAGTAAACTTGTAAGTGTAGGGTCTTGTGCAGAGCTCCTGCAATATCAAGGTCAGATTTAGTGACCGCAGGCTATTAAACACTGACAAAATTCTCAGTAAACTTGTAGGTATAGGGCCTTGTGGCAGAGCTCCTGCAATACTGAGGTCAGATGTAGTGACTGCAGGCTCTTAAACACTGACAAAATTCTCAGTAAACTTGAATGTTTAGGGTCTTTTGGCAGAGCTACTGCAATATCAAGGTAAAGATGTAGTGACCACAGGCTCTGCTCTACGAGGGAAGATATATGGGTCAGGAATACTTATATCAACTAGAGGAGAAGTTGTGGACAATAATTAATAAAGAGTTGGAGGAATTTATCTGGGAGAGAAAGAGGCAAGAGTTAAGTGGAATAAGATGATCTTTTCCAATAGAACAAAGTAGTTTAGAATTAACTGATTTGAAGGGATAGTTTAGAGCTACACAGTTAAGGCTCATACACATAACACAGGCAGAAAGTTATAATTCAAAATAGAAAATGATACTGATGAAGGTGGGGGATGTTCAAGAAATAAAGATGAAAAAATAATGAGAGAGTGGGATTTTAGATGCAGATCCATAATGACTATAATAACAACAATAAAAAATATAAAAGTAGCAGAAAATATTTTAAGAACTAAGCCAACACGAGAATGGAGAATGTAGATTTTGCCAAAGGGATAACTGTAAGTAGGGTACAGAAAACAGACCACGGGAGGTTGGAATGTACTGGAGAAAATTGGCAAAATAACCAAGGTATTTGTTGCAAATAACTACAGAGGGAAAGGTAATAGAGTGGGATGGGTCTAGGAGATGTTTGACTGCAGGCTACAGTTGAGACTGTCTTCCCTACCAGGGATTGATATCAGAGTATAGGAAAATAGAAAGAGATAAGGGAATTTTAAGTGAAACACTTACTCTGGTGAGTTTTTAGTTGAATCTGGAGCAGAAGCTGCTGTTAAAGAAAGGATAATTAGTAAGGCATATACGAATTGCCCTATAACTCTAAGAATCAGTCAGAGGTTAGAAAAGATTAGTAAGAGAGACTGGAAAAGCAATTCACAAGAGAACAATGGGAGGACATATGTATGGCTCCCAAGTGAGCAACAATGGATCTTTGCTCAGAAGTGTTTGCATTGGTATTTGTTTACTCCAAGCAGACGTTGAAGAATGTTTTCCTCAGGTAGACTAGAAATACTGGAGGTGTGATGGGAAGGAAAGAGGTAACTGGGAACATACATTTTGTGAATGTAATTAGTTGGCAGTTTTTTAAAAATGCCCTGCAGAGTACTCTGTCAGAAATATTGGGTGAAAACATAACTAAGGAAATTATTTTTGATCTGGAATCAGGGTCAGAATTATCTAGGTGTAGTAAGGCCTAGCTAAGTTTAATCTGTTGGCTGCCAAAAATACTATTACTAGAAAATGGAAATCAAAGTCTAAAACAACAGTATTTAAAGTATTAAACATTGTAAAAGAGATAAAACAATTGGAAGAGGAATCTTTAGAAAAGTGAAGGAGCAAAGTATATTGAAATTAATGGAAATCATGGGAACAGTACACACAGAAGAATGTTCAGGAGGAAGAGGACGAAGGTTTAAGGGAAGGCAGGAGTTCAGCAGTTTCTGTAATGCTGGATGGATAACAGTAACAAAGAAAATATATCTGTGATGTGATTTATTTTCTTTTATGTTAATGTATGTTTGCCAATGTCCTAAGTCATAATTTTACTTCTTAAACACCTTTACGAAATTATCACATTATTCCCAGATATAGACCCCATTTATGACCCCTTCAGGGCATGCAGAATACCTTCACCAGTTAGAAAAGTTAACAATCAAAGCAAATATCTTTTCCTGGGCGATTTCAACTATCCACACATAAACTGACAAGCATTTATGACAAAAAAACAAATATGCTCCAAGATTTCTGAACTTTAAAAATGCCAATATACTTTACAAAATTGTCCCTACACCCACCAGAGGTGTCAATCTTCTTGATCTTGTCCTCTCAGATATTTCTCCTAATTCTACCACCCCATTTGCCATCCCCTCATTATTTCGATATGTCCATCTCACTGTGAACTTCACTATGAAAACCTGCTTTGTGGCCCTTAAACAACTCTTTTACATTCAGGGATTATTTCCAAACTACTTATTTATTATTTAATGAACTTATTTATATAGTACAGCTCCCTGGCAAACCTTGTAACTAAGTTTTGCTGCCTACTGCTCTGAATTTTGCTTTTTCTTGGATAGATGCATTGAGGCATCCATAACAATCCAGATCATAATGGCAAGTTTTGAATTAAACCCATATGGCAGGACAACAAATTCAAAGTGGAATGGGATGATATTGAAACGGGGGGGGGGGGGCTCAGGAAACAAGGAGAGACTGGGATCTTGGATGCAGGCCTTTAGGGGGAAATAACAATAATTATACAGAATATTATATCCACAAAGTATCTCAAAGTATTCTATGAACCAAGCCAACACAGGAATGGAGAAAGGAGATTCTGCTGACAGGGATGACTGCAATTAGGGATATAAACAATAGGCAAGAGGGGCTGGAATTTATTGGAGAAAACTGGCAAGGGAACCAAGGTACTGAGAGCAAATAACTAGAGAGGGAAAGGTAATAGAATGGGAAGAGGCCAACTGCAGGTTAAAGACTGCCATCCCTATTAAGGATTTATATCAGAGTATAGGCAAAGAGAAATAAATAGGGTGGTCCTAAATGAAAGACCAACACTGGTAGAGTTTTCAGTAGAATCTAGAACAGCAACTGCCATTAAAAAAATGAATAATTAGTAGAGCGTATATAACATGGCATGATAACAATAAGAATCAATCAGAAGAGGTTGGAAACGAATGGGAAGAGAGATTGGATACGCAATTCACAAAGAAACAATGGGGTGGATGTATGTATGTCTCCCAAATATGCAACAAAATCTAGAAGATTTAGGATTTTTGCTTGGAAATTTTGCATAGATATTTTTATACTCCAAGTAGACTCCAAATGTTGAAGGTGTGATGGGGAAGAAAGAGGTACTTGGGAACATATTTTCTGGGAGTGTCGTGGGTTGGTGGACTTTAAGGATTCCCTGCTGGATGCACTGCCGCTGATGCTGGGTGGGTGGATTGGTGTGATGAGGGAGATGACTTTTCTAAGCTATGATACAGAATCGGAATTGTCTAGACATGGTAAGGCCTTGCTGTGTCTAATTATTGTGGCTGCCAAAAAAGCAGTTACTAGAAAATGGAAATTAAACTCTAAACCAGCTATATTAGAAGTAGTGAATATAGTAACAGAGATAAAACAACTCAAACTGAGATCTCTAGAAAGGGTAGGAGCAAACGACCTAGGAAAAAATGGGAATTGTGGGAACAATACATACAGGGGAGGAATGATGTTTAAAAGAAGATAGGTATTGTTCGTCTATTCGGGATGTAATAGATGAGTCTTTGTGGATTCTGTTCAAGCAGCTTTATTATGTACAAACACATCAGGATTGTGGTTTAATGACTTTAACTTAGAACTTAGATAAACTTATATATAAACTAGCTATTACATTAATACATGTTCACTCTCTGGCTGCACTCTCAAAATGGCACTGATGCTAGCACATGCCTGCTATTTATATGTATGTTCAGTCCTTGAAATGCTTCTTAAAGATACAGCACACACTCTGTTCTACATCATCCCTCTTTGAGAAATAGGTCATGCAATAGCGACAACATCAGTTGACATGCAATCAATACAAATAATTCTTTGCCATGCGATTATGCAGAACTAAATACATATAGACAATTATGTCCAGGTCGCTGTGTATTTCATACTAGGACTGGAAATACAACAAAATCGTGTGACATAAAATTTAGAATTATATTTAGCAACTGGGACTGTCTCTGGAATTTTCAACCTTAGGGACATCAGGAACATCATCAGGAATAGAAGTAGAAGTTAAGACACATTCTGCAACAGGAACATTGTCTGGATTGCTCTGAGATATAGAGTCTGTATCACAGAAACAATGCTGCGATATCGATTCTGGTACAAAAAGAAGATGTCTGCGATTTCTCCTGTACTCCACACTCCCAGATTCTATGAAGTAGGATCTCAGCTCAGTACATATACCCGTTACATGACTAATCTGGGCGAAACCTTTCGCAGTTTGTATCCTCACTGTCTCTCCTTCTTTCAGTGGATGAAGAAATCTGCTCAATTTATCATAACTGGACTTCTGGAAAGAATGCTTCCTGAATAATTGGATTCTAATGGTTCTGTTGCTCTTAGCTTTAGGTCTCAACAAACTGGAACGAATAGGCAGTGTTTTTCTTGTTTACCTGGATAGAAGTCTTTGATCAGGCGAGCCAAGTATATCGTCACGGGATATGTTTCTGAGATTAAGTAAATTCAAAAAGACATCGGTATAAAGACATGCGACTGGAGCATTTCTCCCCGGGCCTCCACTTTAAATTGGCTCGTTCCAAGTCGGACTTTCCCAGTTAACAAATGTTAAATAAATAAATAAAAATAAAAAAATTGGTATTGTCACGCTTTGACCTTTCAAGTAATTGCTGTGCACTCTGTACTGCATGTTTAGTGAGTCCATTTGACTGTGGATATTCTGGACTACTAGTAACATGTACAAAGTCCTATTCTCTTGCAAATTTTTGAAACAACTGACTAGTAAATTGAGTACCATTGTCAGAAACAACTTTGTGTGGACTACCATGGACTGAGAAATGACATTTCAACTTAGTGATAATAGCAGTGGATGTTAGATTAGGTAGTAAATCAATCTCATACCAGTTTGAATAAGAGTCTACCAATACTAAGTAATGCCGATTATTCCACTCAAATATATCAGTGGCTACTGTTGACCAAGGTAGTTCAGGAACTTGACTTAGCTGAAGTGGTTCTCTTTTCAAATGCGGTTTAGTACTATTGCATACTGAACAAGAAGAAAGTGCTTCATCAATGTCTTTTAATTGAGAAGGCCAAAATAATAGTTGTCTCACCATTCTTTTGGTAGATTCAGAAACTGGGTGACCACAATGCAAAATCTGTATATATTCATGTTGTAAAGAAGCAGGAAAAACAATTTTAGGACCTTTGAAAATAATACCGTCTTTCATCAAGATCTCATCTCGGTAAGGAAAATAAGTTTGCACTTCAGGTGGTACACTACATTGCTTTGATGGCCATCCAACATTAATGTAGTGGTTGAGCTTTTGCAAAATTGTATCAGTCTTTGTATGATCTCTCAGTTCATCAAATGTCTTGGTAGAAAAATTACACACTTCCATTACGTCAAAGTCAAAATTCTCTGCGTCAAGCTGTTCCATTGTATTTCTGGGTGATATGGATAAGGTATCAGCCAGATAAAGAAGTTTGCCTTTTGTGTAGACAGTTTTGAAGTTGTACTTTTGCAGTTTGAGCATCATTCTTTGTAATCTCGCTGGAGCTGAATGCATAGGCTTCTTTAGAATAGTAACTAGAGGTCGGTGATCAGTTTCAATCTGAATAGGTCGACTATAGATCTAATCATGAAACTTTGAACATGCAAATACTGTTGCCAAAAGTTCTTTCTCAGTTTGAGCATATTGTATTTCAGTTTGGGTAAAGGTTCTAGATGCATAGGCTACTAGTTTGCCTTCTTGAAGAATAACTGCACCAAAACCAAATTTTGAAGCATCACAGGAAAGAGTGACTGGTTTATTGACATCATAGTGCCTTAATGTAGGTGGGGTAGCAATTTTCTCCTTAAGGTCTTCAAATGCTTTCTGGTGTTGTTCCAACCAAGACCATGTAATATTTTTACGTGTTAGCTCTCTCTCTCACTGAAGTATGGTATAAACTTGCCTAAATAGATGACTATGCCAAGAAAACTTTGAAGAGCTTGAACATTATCTGGTACTGATATCTCAACAATAGCTGCTTGCTTGGATGGGTCTGGTCTCAAGCCAGTACTGGTAAATAAATGACCAACATATATAACTTCTGGTAGTCTGAATTTCAACTTTACAGGATTAAGCTTTAAGTTCACTTCACGTCCTCTGTCTAAAACTCTCTTAAGGTTTCTATCATGCTCTACTTCACCAGTGCCTCCAACCAATAAATCATCTATTATTATGGCACAAAGATAATCTGAAAAAATTTGCTCCATTGCATGCTGGAAGGCTTCACTTGCAGAATTTATTCCAAATGGCATCCTTAGTAATCTATATCTGCCAAACTGGGCACTGAAAGTAGTCAGTAATGAGGATTTGCGATCGAGCATCACTTGCCAAAATGAACTTTTTGCATCCAAGACAGAAAAAACAGTGGCATTCAGTACTAGGGCGGTGACCTCCTTAACTGTACACTTTGGATGATGCAGTCTCTTTAATGCTTTGTTCAAATCGCTTGGGTCAATGCATATTCTGATTTCATCTGAGCCTTTTTTGTGGGCTGCTACCACCCATTCAGTTGGTTCTGTAACTGGACAAATTACACCTTGCTGCACCATTTTATCCAACTGAGTTTTGACTTTATCCTGCACAGCTATCGGAACTTTTCTTGCTGGTCTGACTACTGGACTGACCTCTGGGTCTATTTCATAAAATACACAACTGGAAGTTTGCCCAACTTGTCATTGAAAACATCACCATACTCTGAGAAAATGGCTTCAAAAAAATTGGAACTAGGATATCTGCTTATATGATGAACTTCTTTAGTAAAAGAAAGCAGATTCATTCTCAAACTATCTCTGAGACCCAGTAATGACTCACAGGTCTTCAAACTACATGGAATAAGAAGTGGTAACAGTTCCTAGCCACATAATGTGAAAACACAGGTTCCTATTATGTTGTCTAAGTTTTACAACTTCGAACACCATATGGTCAAACCCATATGTTCGAAGTTGTAAAACTTCAAAAACTTTAAAAAAATAAAAAACTTACCTGACTGTTTTATGCAGGGGTGCAAGAACTCCTGCACCCCCCACACCCCTGCTCTTTAAATATACCAACTCTGAGACTGCACTATAATGCAGTACAGTGCGGAAAGGGAAGATTCCCCTTTACTAAATTGTAGTGCGATTTCAGAGTTGGTATATTTAAAGAGCGGGGGGTTGGGGGTGCAGGGGTCCTTGCCCCCCTGATTAAAACAGTCAGTTAAGTTTTTTCTTTTTTTTAAGTATTCAAAGTTTTAAAACTTCAAACATATGGGTTCAACCATACAGTGTTCAAAATTCTAAAACTTCGATTATGTAATAGGAACTTGAAAACACTACTGAGCCTTCAATCCAAATTTCTTCACCCCCATAAGCAACAGGTTTTGCACTACTAGCCACACTGAGTTGTTCATTAGTTCTCACCTTAGCAAATGTGTCTGCTGACATAACATTACACTTTGAACAAGTGTCTACTTTGACTTTGGTGAATTTACCATTGATTTGGACAATACAAAACACTTTTGTTCTTTGCCAACAAATTCACTGCATCAACGTTTTCACCAACTACTGATACATCATCTACGCAGAAAGTAGAATTGCAGTTGTCTATATGATCAACTTGCTTTTTTGAGTGACCCTTCTTTATAACTGTGTGAGGTTTACTTGATTTGCAAAATTTTTGAAAATGATTCCATTTTTTACATTTGTGGCATTGCTGACCAAATGCTATGCATTTCTCTATTTTAGACTTATGATTGGCATCAGAATTGTGACAGTTAACAATAAAGCTGAATTTGGGTTTTGCTGATTCATGCTTGTACTGCACTGAGCATGCTCCTTTTTAGAGATTGCTGGAAAACTATGTGGTTTCCCAGGACAACCCACAGGGGCTGTAGCTGCTATGTGCTTAGGCCTGCTGTTGCTTGCAACATGTTGCATGCTGTCTACATTTGCTCTGGAACCTGCTGAAACCATATTCTTCTTCTTCTTTTTGGCTTTTCCCGGTTAGGGGTTGCCACAGCGGATCACCCATCCGCTCATGATTGGCAGTAGAGTTTTACAGTGTCAACTTGCCAGCCCAGTGCCCAACCTTCTATGGAAGGCACACACATGCACACACTCATGCCTAGGGCCAATTTAGGGTGTCCAATCTACCTACAGCATGTCTTTGAGATGTGGGAGGAAACCAGAGCACCCAGAGAAAACACAAGCGACCACAGGGAGGACATGCAGACTCTGCACAGAAGGCTCCCCAGCTGAGGATCAAACCAGAGAACCTCTTGCTGTGAGGCGACAATGCTAACTGCTCCACCACCGTGGCCACACACACGAAACCCACAAGCATACTTGTATGTCTTTCTGTAACTTCATGGATTTGACAAATATCAATAGCTTTACTCAGCATTAAATCACTGTCATGAAGCAAAATCTTTCTCACAAAAACAATATTAATACCTCACACAAACCTGGCCTTTATTAACTCATCTTTTAAGTCACCAAACTGACACATTAATCTGCAAAAGTTTCCCCTGGTTTCTGATCTCTTGTGTAAAACAAATGCCTCTCTAATGTAATATTTGTCTGGGGGTTACACATTTCTCTGAATTTGCACTTTAAACACTCGAGGTCTTCCCTTGATTCAGTCTGCACAACAATATGGTGATTTTCACCTTCTCCCTCATATACTTCTGGTGCATACACAAATGAACGCTCTCTTTCAATGGCCTCTGTCATAGTCTTGCTCAAATATTCTCCAATTCTCTATAATATTATGATCAAATACAAGAAGTGAGGGCTTTTGAAATCCATCTGCCATTAGTAACACATACCAGTGAAGGGTTTTGCAAATATGCACAGACACACACACACACATATACATATCCCAGAAATTTATGTCAGTACTTGTAACTATGCCCAATAGCACAACAAGCCTCTGAATAACTGAACTTTGTGAAATAAGTCTCTTAGACACTGTAATACTTTTGAAATCACTGTGCTGTAAGAAATCACCCTTTATCAGCGTAAATGACATTTCAAAATAACTACACTGTGTGAATGAATTGGGCAGAAGAAGCTCAGAGTAAAAAAATTTCAAAGTTACTGCACTTTACGAATAAACGGTACATAGCACACTGAAACTTCTGAAAATGGTGTACTTTGCTAGATAATTCTTTCCAGTGCCAGAAACACTCTGCAATAGTTGCACTTTGCAAATAGACACACCCAGCACAAGAAATTTTTTGAAATGGCTGTATTTTGACTGTACTTTATGAAATAGTTGCACTTTGCACACAAACAAATAAACTCTTCAGAATACATGCAGAGTAATAAGCACACACTGTAAGCACTTTTACACACTTTGAAATACTTTGAATAACTCTAGTTATGCCCTGAATACAATACGAAGTAATAGTTATGCCAAAACACAGTACTTTGCCAAAAAACATGCTGTCAACTTGCTTTATTTATGCTTAATGTGCCCTTTTTGCCCTTATTATATTTGTTTTGCTCATTTAATCTCTTTTCATGCCCATTGTACTTTAACTATGCTCATTTTACTCTAAACATGCCTGTTTTGCTTTAAACATGCTTATTTTACCTTAAACATGTTTGTTTTGCAATTCCAAAGTAATTCCAACCCCCTTATGTGCTTTTCTGATAATCGTTTTATCAAATATCTTAATTTTAAACATTTAATTAAAAAAAATGTGTGCCTCTTGCTTGTTTAATAATTCAGTTTGTGCCTTTGTAATACTCCTTTTTATCTTTTTTATAAAATAAACTGTTTGTGCAAGTTTTCATTACCTTTGGTTCTTTTCTGGCCCTTTTTCATGTTCATTTCTCTTCATTTACTTTCACTGTTAACTCTGCATTTCATAGCTCTGGAAAGCAGTCTCTGGAATCCTGGTTCTAACACCATGTCGCTCATCTAGTCAGGATGTAATAGATGAGTCTTTATTATGTACAAACACATCAGGACTGTGGCTTAATGACTTTAACTTAGATAAACCTATATACAAACTAGCTATTACATTCATACATGCTCACTCTCTGGCTGCACTCTCAAAATGGCACTGAAACTAGCATGTGCTTGCTATTTATATGCACATTCATTCCCTGAAATGCTTCTTAAAGATACAGTACACACATGCTATTCTACAGCAGGACTTAAATGAGCTATATAATGTTTGACTGAAAATGATTGGGTAGATTATGTGTGATGCATAATGTTTGCAGTTGGGAATGTGTCAGCATGGTTTGTGATGTAAAATGTCAGCAACCAGGATTGTGTTGGTGTGGCTAGTTTTCATTTATATAAATGTATGATTGCTTATGTTGTAATGGATTTATAAAGATGTTTGTTGTTTTTAAAAAAGGGGGACATACCTCTCATCCATCCAGATTTTAGCAGAATGTCCAGATTTTTGGCTCATTTTTTTTTTTTTTTTGGTCTGTTCCTCATAAAATTTGTGGCTTTCTAGCAAATAACTGGAATGATCTGAGGACTTGAAGTCACTAAATAATGGCATACATTTGAATTTCAAAAAATGTATGTTAAAACAAACCCTTTTACTTTAGCAATGTTCTAAGTTTATAAGAGCAGTATTTAAAATATATCCCTATTTTTGGGCCTCTGTCCCCCCATTTTGTTGGGCTTTGTCCAGATTTCTTGCACTAAAAGATTGAAAGGTATGAAGGGGGCAGGAATTGAATAATTTTTGTAATGTTGTTTAGGTTGTATGATATATAGCAATAATTGTGAAATATAATGTTTGTTAATGTTAATTTATTAATTCAGTTAGATTACTTTTCTATAATTGTAAATTTGCCCATATCACAAGTGATAACTGAATAAAGGTATTTAAAAAAAGATATGGCAGAACTACTAAATAAACAAATTATAATAAAAGAAGAAGCTCCTGGCCATCACTAAAAGATGTCCATTCGGTCATTATAAAACTGTTCTAAACTGGTAAGTAAGCCTCTCAAACTTACCATTAGGAAATGTAAGGTCAACAAAGAACTTAGGCTTGCAACTAATTCAAAAGACAATCATGATGCCCTCTACATTTATAACAGGAAACTAAGAAGTAATCTACAATTCTGTACTGAAATTATCTCTGATGGTACCTCCTTCCCTGACCAAAGGAAACTGCTGACATTTTTGAGGGCAAATTACATTCAATATTCACTCCATCCACCTTCTTTTTTCCCCTTTTTTCTCCTCACATCTCCCCTCCTGAGATCAATTTAGACCAAGTCCTTTTGGCACTTTCCAAAATTAAAAATGATACTTCCTGGGTCCTAACAATATTCATGGATGTTTGCTGAGAAGCATAAACTCCTAGCTAGCAAAATCCCTTCACCAACTCTTCAGTCAGAGTTTCTCCAGTGGCTATGTCCCACAGGTGTGGAGAATGACAGCTGTGATGCTCTTGCATAAAGGTGGTCCACTGTATTGGCCCAGGAAATTACAGGCCCATTAGTCTCAGTAGTATATTTGCAAAATTATAGGATGTATTAAAGCTGAACTAATAATTAATCACATAACTGACCTTATATCCCTGTATTCACCCCTGCTCAACCTGGTTAGATCTTTGAAAGGGCTAATGGAGCCAAGAATAAGGGGAATGCCATCTGCACTGCTTCTCTGGGCCTTTCCAAGGAATTTACACTCTTCCCATGCTGGGATTACCGATAAATACTCCAGTTCAGCATTAGCCCATTCATAATTTGGCAGATTGGTAATTGGCTTTCTGAAAAAACCCATACCATTAAAGACAGAAAAATGTCACCAGTGGTATCCTACCGGGCTCTATCCTGGATTCCATACTGTTTGGCATATATATATGTAACATAAAAACTAATGTCAAAGGACTATAACCAAGTTTGTTGACAACTTCAAACTGGATGTGGTTAAACTATAATCAAATTTTCTGATGACAGCAGACTGCGGTAGTTATCAAATCCCATTCTAATATTCAAATTGTCCAGCAAGGGCTGGACCAAATAAATGCTTAGCGTATTAATTATGTGCTTACCCTCAACACCAGGAAATGTAGCATAGCTTCCTTTGGTAAATCTAGCATTACCACTGCTTACCATACATCCCACCTAAATTTGACACTATCACGATGGACTTGAGTACATAAGTTGATAACAGACTCTGCTTTGACCACCACGTCTTTGCAGAAGTTAGAAAATCCTTCTAACTTGCACAGCTTATCTGTCATTGTATCTGTACAAGATCCAAAGAATTTATAGTCCCACATTATTCATCCCTTATTAGGCCCATTAGTAAATATAATTTATCCTTTGGTATATATATCTCTAAGCACATAAACCAGCTTGAGACACCTCAGTGTTTTCTCACCAAAAAGATCTCCATTTACTGTATGTTTAGCTACTCTGATTGACTAAGAGCCCTCTCCCTCTACACAGAGGCCTGCAGATTTCTGGATCTATGTTATAACAACAAACAATCAAATGATCGAACGTTGTTATATCAAACTCAAAAGTTCAAATTCACAACACATTGAAATGCCAGAACAGCCATTTTTTTTCCCCAGGGAAAAAAAATCGCTGATCCCAAAAAAAAAAAAAAAAAAAACACATTCAAACATTACATAAAGTGAGGGGCTTTGCCCACCTCACCCCATGACATGGGGGCTGTGCCCCTCACACCCCCCTACTTAAATATACCAACTCTGAGATCGCACTATAGTGCCAAAAACGGCAAAGTGACAGAAGCGGCCAAGCGACTTCTTTCTCAGGGAAAGAATTCACTTATGTGCTGCTTCATCATTTTGTGTTTTCGACATTTGAAGCTTGACCAAGATGCATTCGACAAAATGCGTCTTCGGTCTTCTGAAAGGAACACAGATTTCTGATTGGTGATGTCTGCTTAGCCTTCTGTGCTATGAACACCCCAATGCTCTTTGAACTCCTTTACCTAGAGTACTTCATTAGCAACTTTTAAAGCCAGTCTGGATGACTGGATTGGTGATCACAAATGTTCACCATGGGTATGTGGAGAAAGTCTACTTAATGAGGGACCTTGTTAGTCTCAGAGTTTTGGGTAATGTAACTGAGCTTCTCAGTACTTTTTTGTTTTTGGCCATAGGTTTAGTAAATGCCTATGAATCTGTGAACCTATTATCTACTCTTCCATGTTCAGATAATTTGTCAAAAAGTTTGAATATGAGAGACTCTGAGACCATAAAGTGGGAGAACTTGATTGAGGGAGACTTATACTGAGTCAGAGAGGAGGGTGAATTACATAGATCAGAAGAGACAATATTAATGAATTAATGAATTAATTTAGTGATGGTTCATCTGAAACATTATCGGTGTTATTAGCTGACACAAGAATTTTAAAAAACAGTGAGTGATTCCTACCAACTAGGGAATTTTCTTCTTCCTAGAAATGCTCCGGTCTTCAATTTTTTTCTCTCTAAAAATACAACTCTGTTTCTTCTTAAGGCTTTCTTAGCTAAATTCCTTAGCTTTTACAAAATGTAGTGTTTGACTGAAACTGTGCTTAGATGTGAGGTAAAACAAACCAGATAAAGGGGGTGATAATAATGATCTCAATATTATACCTCACTAGGGCAGTAGGCAGGTAGATACTTTTTGAGGTCTTATAATCTCCAGGATAATTGTTTGGTCCCTGAACTGCCTAAGAAATGAAGCATCTCCAGCCAGTTTGAAACCCTGATTTGTTTTGTGGCAATGTTGAGAATGTGAAAGTATTTTACTATTGTATCCCTTAAACATCTGTAATGTAGGCTAGAGTTCAATATTACATCTAAAAAAAATAATTAAAAAATTACAAGACAAATTGATCTCCTAAATGTCAGCAGCTGTCAAATGAATGCTGGCAATAACACCATCTGCTTTCCTATAAAATAGTGTTTGCATTGTTTAATGAACCAGGAACTCCACTGTGAATTATATGCTAATCTCTCAGCATTTTCTTGCTACGTAAATATCTACCTATTTTAACTCCTTAATTTCAGGGATTATTAAATTATTTTAGTGGGTTAGTTAACGCTAAGAAGCTAGGGTGGTCAGAAGAATAATTTTATATTCTTCTCATTTCCAAAATACTTTTTTGAATTACTTTTTTATTTTTGTTTTTATTTTCAGCTACAATTTAGTACTTTAATTACATTTAAACATATATCTTTAAGCCTATTCACCAAGTATTGCTATCAACATCCCACTTAAAGAATATCTTTTGCAGATAATACTAAAAATGTTTTAGGTTAAATGAGAGTGATACTAGAAAGCATGGACCTGTTTGTGCAAAGGAGACAGAGCCCTTTATTTTCCATTTACTAATCAAAAACAGATGGTTTATTACAAATTGTCTTTGCAGTTTATGATAGTTATGTTTTCCTGTTTATCATGAGGAGTTATAAAATGTGGATGTGAAAATCAGCTGAAACTTGGAAAAAAAGTATATTATGTTGGGAGAAAATCCCTACATCTCCTGTATATTTTCTTTGCTCCCACTCCATCCTTTTATTAGTGCACGGTAATTAAGTGGTAATGCTTAGTAAATGCTGGCTTAACGAGTTTCCAGCTGTTAATATCTGAAATCACTGAATCAAATGGAACAAAAAGCCTTACAATGAACATCACAGTACTCTTTTACTAATCATGACGATAGATTTACTGGGAGTTTGATAGCACTGGAATGATGCCAGCCAGGGTCTTTACAACTATTTCAGGTGCAATGCTCTAATGTGTTGATAAGAGGTACTGCCTGCCATGCCCGGGAGAAGTAGGGCAGTGGATGTATGACTTGTGCCAGCACAGCTAGCTGGAACTTTGTAAATAATTGTGTCATTTGTGTATCAATCTGATCTGTACAGATGCTTGTGCTGAAAATGTATTTGTAAGTTTGTTTATGTTAATTGTGTTAAAATGTATCAACAATGCACCCTGCTGAAATGAAGAGAAATGTACATGTATTATGGTATCTGAATTATATGTATATGTTTTATTAGAGGATGCTGGCACAGCAATGGTTAACAGTTGGCTTATTTTAGAAAAATAATGGAAATGGAAATGAGCTGTTAAATCATTAAAAGTCACCCCACAGTGCCGGGTAGGTTCAGAGACAATAGGCTTAGGAGCAGCCATTATCTGTTAGCTTTTGTAAAGAAGGGGGGGGGGAGTGTTGTAAATGTTCCTGGCTCCTAGGCATTGCCATAAAAGCTCTAAATGTGTATTGTAGCAGTCTGCTAAAGTCCTGTCTCAAACTTCAAAAGGAGATATTGAGGGAACTTAGAGTCATATAACCATATGAGGTCATTCTGCAAGTCATCTTGGATATTAAATTTTACAGGGAGTAATCTCAGAATATAGAGCATTCTGTTTGGGAGCCCGACTAGAAAGACTGCTCACGTATTTCATCTTGCCTTGCCCAAGTTAGTTTTTAGGAAACTGTAAATTCTCTTAATTCAGTCAGGAATATAGTGAAGCTTAGTTTAGAGAATGTTTTTCTTTATTTATATGAGTCTGTCCATCAATGTTGTTTTCAATATTTTCTCTGGTTTGAACTCTGTGGTTTACTGTGAATATATATTCAGTATTTTCATGCTCTTTTATAATTTATTATTAAATATATTTATAACTTTCATTGTATCTTGTCCTTTTTAGAAAGTATTAAACTCTGAGAGTTCTTATACTTATTTGGTGACACTATGTGTGCCACTGCAGAAGGCCTAGCCATCTTGGTGAACTACTACCATTGTAGAAGTATTAATATTGTACAGTATAATTGGACACCCTTTGTTAAGGGCCTTAGAGTAGCTGGTTATGAAGTGATGAAGTGTCTGATGGCAGTGATAACTATCTTATACTCTGGGCAGAAGGAATCACAGCAGGTAAATCTGTGCTATCCTTTCCCAGGTGTGTGTGTGTGTGTGTGTGTGTGTGTGTGTGTGTGTGTGTGTGTGTGTGTGTGTGTGTGTGTGTGTGTGTGTGTGTGTGTGTGTGTGTGTGTGTGTGTCTGTGTGAAAATTAAATCTCTCAGTGTGTGTGTGTGTGTGTGTGTGTGTGTGTGTGTGTGTGTGTGTGTGTGTGTGTGTGTGAGCTACTTGGGGCAGGGACATGAAGCACTGGGTTTACAGAGAGGGTGCTGGAGAACTTGGCTTGAACACTCGGCTGTGGACCTAACCCTACAGCTGTACCAGTTTGGAGTCTTATTCGGGACCTAGCGCTAGACAGATAAAGAGACATCCAGACCCCAGGCTGAGTGTGTTCCCTGTATGCTCTTAAGATAAATTGTACTTGATGCAGAGAGGTCTGCATCTGGAAATACTGAGTGTATTCATTTGTATTCCAAGTGCATCTCCCTATCCAGTGTCAGTGGTGAGGATTCAGGCTCCTTGATTATTTGCACAGCATGGGGATGACACATATTGGTGCCCATCATATATTGGCATCAGTGGTAGGTATAACACGCTATATAGATTATAAGTACAGCAGTAGAACAATTAAGTTTAGACCTCCCAACCCCAAACATTCTTCCACCAGTAGGTACATCAGTTAGATAAAGGTTTTGAATTATTTGTGACAATTCTACTCATTTATTTGACTCTGTATTTCTTATTAGCATTAAATGAAGGTAATCTAAAACTTCGTGACTCAAAAACATTGTCACATTTGCAGCCAGCCATTCATGGACCAAAAGTAATATGAAAGAAATAAAACACAGTCCAAACACATGAAAGAAATGTACCCCATTGTTTGAAAAGCATAACAACAGGCTTCATCGCATTTTTTTCTTCATTGAAATGTTGCACTGAAATGTAGAAAAATGGTCATCAGGCATTGGGTAAAACTTGGAGTCTGAATTAATCTTAAAAGACCATTTGAATCATTGTAGATATTTCTGCTTTTTATTCTTCTGAGGTAAAACAATGACTTTTAGAGGTCAAAGTTACAAATCACAGTTTTAGTTAAGAATGAAGATATAGCTGATTGAGAAAAAAAATATTACTGACAGGGTTATCTAGTTCTTAAATAGAATATATATGTGCTGTATTAGTTTTCGTAAAAAAAATTATTTTTATTTATTTATATTTTTGTTGACCAGGTTAGTCCCACTAGACTAGTGGCCTCTTTTCATGAAAGACCTGAGGTGATATTTATACTACTAGGGGAAATTTGGCCAGGTCATTGGGGAATTTCCCCTACTCTTTTCAATAGATGCCATGGGATCTTTTACAGCCACCTGAGGTACCACCAACTCAAACTGATGGGACCTTGGTTTAACATCTCATCCAAAGGATAGCACACTCAGGAGTGCAGCACCTCCTTGTGTTGCACTGCATTGTCAGCAATCCAGCTACCTGGTGTGGGAAGAAAACCCACAGCCTTCTGCACCAAAGGTGAGTATGCTACTTGCTGTGCCACTGACATGTGCCACTGACATGGTCCTCAAATAACACACTTTTCTTGTGCCAGAACTGATGCCAGTAGATGCTGCCAAACATCTATTGTTTCCTACCGCAAAAAATGATAATTGCTAATCTTTCATTGACTCACTTGTAAAATAAAGACTTTAAGAATATAAGAACTCTGAATCAAATTCCAACATCAATTATCATTTTTTACATTGTGTGCTATTAGGCAGCCATATTCCAGGCAGACATTACTTACTTATTTATTGCTATTAACACCCTTTATTTCATGCCTGAGTTTGCTATTGTGGAAAAATACTGAAGTCAACATATTTTGTATTCTGTATTTAAAGGGTTAAGCAGAAAAATGTTCACTGCGTGCAAACTGAAATGTTCTGGAAAATGTTGATCACTGAGGAATGCAGAAGTTAATCTTAAACTGCTGATAAGAAAGTTAATGGTGCAAGAATAACTGTGGTACTGGCTGGTAAAAACAAGTAATCAAACTATCAATTTTAATGAAAGTCCTCTGTGCTACGTGTATGTACGTGCAGGAGGGTCTATATAAGGAGAACTCAAAGTACAAGTAGCCAGACTGCTGGCATACTACTATCATGTAGCAGGTCTCCATGCATGTAAAATAAAGCTGTTTTACTTGCTTACAAGAACTTGGTGTGATTCTTCCAGAATATGTTAGAAGAGTAAAATCTTTCGACATAAATGGCGCTCAACGTGGGGCACCCCTGCACGGCACGAATCGAACAAAGAGAGGCTGAAAACCTGCGCAGGTGGAGAGAGATCAGGCTCTCCTCGAATGAAAGACCTCCAACTGAAACAGGTTGAAATTAGAGGCCAGTCACTCTTTACAGATTCAATCTGTGAGGTGGCAGCGAAACAGGGCGGAGGAATCACAAAGGTAAGCAAAAAAAACGCTATTTTTTGTTGTTTCTGATTGGAATTTTTGTCTAAATTTTAAGGGACTAGTCAAGGGAGAAATTTAATTTTCTCAAATATAAGGAGTATATGTGAATAGATTCCATATACAAGAGATCTCAGGAACAGGAATAGTTTCTCGTAAGAGAAATGGGAACAGGAACCAGTTGCGCCAAAGGCGACGACAAAATTGAAGATGAAAAGTTTATGTTTGATTTACACCCAAAGAATGTAAAGTATTTAGATAAATGGAAAAAAGATCATGGGTTTAGTGGATGTTTAAATAAGTCAGAATGTCAAAATCTAGTAAGATTACTGTGCAAACAGGCAGGAAATAAGACAAGGAATCAAAAGAAGGTGGGGTTTCCCCAGGCACAGAAATGGCTGGAGGAAGCAAATAAACGACATAGGGAACAAAATTTGAAAAAAGGGTGTGGTAATTCAAGTGAAAAAGATGTGTACTTTGTTCAAAAGGAAGATAATGAAACTTCCATAGTCAGTCGTAGTCACCAGAATCCCTCGGCCCCTCCCATCCAGTATCCAGACCCTGCACAGGTTATTGAGGTGCCCCCCGACCAGGACCCACTGCAATACCAGGCTTTGGTGGGTGGCCCCCCCCATGCCAAGTATTATATTACAGAGAGAGCCTGCCAACACTCTTGACTTACGCAGCGGAAGTATTAGGAGAGAAGGGCACTGGAAAATTAAGGAAAAGGTAGATCAGGAAGGAGAGGAATACCCACTGATAGAAGTGGCAAATCCTCAAGCAGGCGCAGAAGGTGAGGGTCCTACCATATTGGTCTACTGACCGTGGACCCGTGATGACATCCGAAAAGCGGTAGAGGGGATTCCCCATCCAAAAGTAGATATGCATAAATTCCGTACAGATGTAGGGGGCATGAGAATGAGTTATAGATTAAACGCTGTAGAATTTGAACAAGTAATAAGGCAAATCCTAGGACCTGATTGGCACCTTATTTGCGGAACTTGGGACCCCCTGCTACCAGAGGAAGGGGGAGCCCTGCCATTTAACTCCGAGGTGTGTAAAACCAGAATAAAGACTCTCTTAGATAAAATAGAAGAACATTGGAAGCCCAAAGCAGATTGGACTTGCATTAATCAATGCGTTCAATCAGATGACGAAACCATAGACAATTATCTACATCATCTCACACAATGTTTTGATGCTCATAGTGGGTTGATTAAGGCAGAAAATCAGGAAAATGACTCACCCTATGAACAGCAATTGAAAAATGCATTTCTAAAGGGCTGCAAGACAGCCATTGGTAACTTTATACAAAAGCATATGATCACACACAGGACAGCGCGTCTACAGCCCCTTATGGAGTATGCTAGACATGCTGAGAAATACCTGAAGGAAAAAAAAGATAAAAAATCCCAGACTTTTACAGTTAGTGAAGATGGAACTTTAATGTTAGTTCAAGGTTCCGCAAACTGCGGAAGAGGGCGTGGCAGGGGAAGAGGACGAGGACGGGGAGGCGTAAGTCATTCTGAGGATTTCGAGGGTAGGCAAAAGAAGGGGGAGTGTTTTAAGTGCGGTAAGAAGGGACATTTCGCCAGAGATTGCAGAGGACCGGAGAAACCGATGGTTGCTTCCGGTGGTACCGCATGACTATATGACGGTCAAAAAGACGTAGATGGAGGGTATGAGGAAGAAGAAGAAAGTGAGAATGGGGAAGTAGGTACAAGTGAAGACAATGGGTGGGGACAGGAAATGGCAGACAATGAGGAATATCAAATGGTAAATCTAACAGCACTAGCATCAGCTATGCAATTGGAATCCCAACCAGTGATCACATTGCAAGTTGAGGGCCGAGACATAGAATTTCTTTGTGACTCAGGGGCTTCATGAACGTTAGTCAGAAGTACTGCCATATCATCCGATGTTACCTCGGATGAATATGTGCTTGTAAAAGCAGCAAATGGTCATATTTACAAAGAGCCATTGTCCAAACCTCTGTGGTTTACCGACCCAGAGATGAACCAAACCATATGGTTCCGAGTAATAATTTCAAAAATCTGCCCAGTACATTTACTAGGAAGAGATTTAATGCAAGTGTTCGGCATAGCAGCCGTCCCAACCTCCACTGGGATGGTGGCAAGGAGAATTGAACCGAATAGTGCAATGCTATTAGAGGGGCAGGGAGATCTACATTACTGGTATAGTAATGATTTGATAGAGACAGGCCCCCAGAGTGTAGTGACAGATCTTACAAATTTGGCATTAAGCAAATACGGCATAACAAATCCAAAGGTGTCAGATTCATTACATTGCACAATGTATTACAGAAGATGTGCTGGACCTGATTTAGAATACGAAAAGAAATTTCTTAGTTTTAAATTCACCAAACTAGTATTGCATAGCCTTTTTTGGGACACACTAGGTAATTCTGCAGTCACATGTAGCCTTACAAGGGATATGCAGCTGCTGTATAAGAATGAATTAACCACACATATTTCAGTCACAGAGGGTGAAGGAATGTCATGGTACCTCGTGAGTAAGAAAATAACTGAATGGGTAGGATGGACACCAGAACAGTTGGCAGGTAAAGGCGTTCAGGTTCAAAAACTTAACTGGGTTACACAAGCCAGACCGACCGTGCACCTCTGGGAAGACGAACCGATGCAATCCCCTGGGACATTATGACTATGTCTCCTTACCCCCATGGAGGAATCTCAATTGCAGACGATTCCAAACTCATTTTGGTCGCAGGGTCAGCACGATATCGGACTGATTAGAACGGCAGGACAGGTAAAGATTACACCCAAGTCAGAATTTAGACCTCATAAACAGCAGTATCCCTTGAGCAGAAAGGCAGAGGAGGGCATTTTACCGGTAATCACAGCACCTTTGAAAGCTGGAGTATTAATTCTGTGCACAGACTCACCGTGTAATACGCCCTTATTTCCAGTAAAAAACGGATGGGACATGGAGGATGGTACAAGACTTACAGGCAATAAATGCCGCGGTGGTACCTCGGGCCCCCATAGTCCCGAATCCGTCTATTCTGCTGAACGATATCCTTCCAACAGATAACTACTTTTCTGTAATTGATATCAGTAATGCCTTTTTCTCTATTCCCTTGCAGGAAGATAGTAGATTTTGGTTTGCATTTACGTTTATGGGCAAGCGTTATACCTATACCAGGTTACCGCAGGGATACTGCGAAAGTCCGACCATCTTCTCACAAGAGATGTCCACCAATTTGGCTCAGTTCCAACCCGCCCAAGGGTGCCACCTACTGCTGTACGTGGATGATATCCTCCTGGCCGCGACTACGGAAGAACTCTGTAAGTCCGAGACTATTCGACTACTACACTTTCTGGCACATGAAGGACATAAGGTAAATAAGTCTAAGTTACAATTTTGTAAATTAGAAGTACGTTACCTGGGTTATACTACTATCTCTGGGAAGGGCAGGCGATTAGATGACAGTAGAAAGAATGCTATTTTACAAGCCCCCATGCCAACTACAAAAAAAAGAAATGATGTCCTTTTTAGGCATTACGAACTTCTGTCGTAGTTGGATTCCCAACTATGCCGAAGAAGTGCACCCGCTATCAGACTTAATCTTTGCAATACCAATGGCGGCAAAAGATTTGCTGCACTGGACAGATAAGGCAGTACAGGCATTCACTAGAATCAAGCAACTGATAGCTGGGTCAGCGACATTGGGGTTTCCAGATTACAGTAAGACCTTTATACAGACTGTAGACTGCAAGCAGGGATTTATGACATCTGTTTTAATGCAAATGTATGGAGATAAGTTAAGACCATTGGCATTTTACTCTAGCAAATTAGACTCAGTAGCACGAGCATTACCACACTGTGTGCAAGCAGTAATTGCAGCCACTTTGGCGGTACAAGCGTCTGCCACGTTGGTATTGTTCCATGATCTTACGTTAAAAGTCCCGCACTCTGTAGCAGTCATCCTTCTGCAGGACAAGTTAACATTTCTGTCACCTAGCAGACATTTATCTTGTATTACTACACTGTTATCACAGCCACACATGACAATTGAGAGATGCACTACCTTAAATCCAGCGACATTGCTACCCGTTGCTGAAGACGGTATCCCGCATGTATGCTTAGATCTCATACATTCTAAAGTCCTACCAAGACCGGATCTTAAAGATCAACCCTTACTACATGCGGACTGGACACTGTTTGTAGATGGGTCAGCATGCAAAACAGAAACAGGCACCACACAGGTAGGGTATGCAGTTACTACTGCAACTCAAATAATAGAGGCAAGACCACTCCCCGGGAACTTATCCGCTCAAGCAGCGGAACTGATTGCTGTGACAAGGGCATGTCTCCTGTCGGAGGACAGGAATGTCACTATCTATACGGATAGTCAATATGCTTTCTCTACGGTACATGTATTTGCCCAGCAATGGAAAAATAGGGGGATGGTTACAACCTCGGGAAAAGATATCATGCACAAAGAACTAATCCTTGAATTACTACAAGCTGTCCAACGGCCACGGGGTTTGGCCATCTGTAAATGCGCTGCTCATACCCGTGCTAAGGACCCGGTATCACTTGGTAATGCCCTAGCAGACAAAGCAGCCAAAGAGGCAGCTATGTCCAGTACCTTTTCACTTGAAACCACACCTACTGAATTACAACCAACAGATAAGTTTGATTTGCAAACCTTACAAGTCATGCAGGAACTTAGCACAGTACAGGAAAAACAACGCTGGACTAGGTATGGTGTTAGACAGAACAAAGGAATCTATGTGGGACCGGATAATAAATATGTTTTGCCTACTAATCTTTTTAGGTATGCAGCACTAGTTGTGCATGGCTCTTCCCATCTGGGCCCTGCAGCTATGGTTAGAATTATCCACCTTACCTTTTGGACCAAGGGTTTCATTGCATATGCAAAACGTTTTTATCTGTCCTGCATAGTATGTGCTAAATACCATGGGGGAGGGGTCAGAGTTGCTCCGGCATCATTTCCAACACCCCCCTATCCTTTTCATACAATATGTATGGACTTCATCGAATTGACCCCGGCACAACTAAAGAAGTTTGTGTTAGTGATAGTAGATGCATTTACTAAGTGGGTTGAGGCATTTCCGGTGATACATCCGGATGCTCAAACAGTGGCTAAAATTTTGGTCAATTACATCGTCCCGCACTTTGGACTTCCTACACGCATCTACTCTGACAACGGCACGCATTTTGTCAATCAGATCATTCAGAAACTGTCTACAGTTTTCCAAATTGAATTGAAACACCATTGTGCCTACCACCCACAGTCAGCAGGGTTGGTGGAATGCCATAACGGCATTCTAAAAGGCAAGTTGAGAAAACTCATGGCCGAGACACATCAGTTTTGGATTACCTGTCTACCTCTAGCCCTCCTTTCCATGCGGACAACTCCCACCTCAAAAGGAGTCACCCCATTTGAGTTGTTGTATGGGAGACCTTATTACGTCCCACAATGGCAAAACTTGTTGCCTGCGGAACGTGAGGGGGGTGAGGAGATAGCTGAGTACATGAGGAAAATGCTGACCAATACTAACAGCTGTTTAACGAATGATTGTTTTTCAGGTTCAAGAGACGACAAGATCACGGAAATCAGACCCGGCGAGTGGGTCTGGATCAAAATAATAAAACGCAAGAATTGGGCATCCCCCAAATGGGAGGGCCCCTACCAGGTGCTAATCGCAACTCCAACAGCAGTTCGGATTAAAGAAAGGTCCTCATGGATCCACCTAACGCACTGCAAAATCATAAAACATTTTCAGTTAAATAAAGACTTGAGTTCCCTGAGGAACAAACAGACAGCAGCAATCATGAAGGACAATAATGAGAATAAGAGAAAATGGTTCTATTGCAATGTTTTATTGTTTATAACTATTGTGATTGTAATATTTCTGTTTTGGGCATTTCTGTCTTTTAATGAAGCTAGCCATTCAAAAAGAGACAAACACACCAGCTGGCATCCAAACTTTAATACATATCAAGCGATTAAATATGCACATGCATCCTCAATGAATGTCTCAAATTGTTGGGTATGTACTGCAATACCTACTGTACATAGTGGCTTAATGTTAGGGACAGCCCCTCTGGGAACAAATGAAACTTGGAATAATTTGTTGTTTGAAACCACAGAGGTACCACTGAGAGACAAGGTGGCGCTGCCTCTTCTGGGGCGCCAAAACAGAACAGTGTATTTTCAAAAGAGTGGAAAAGTTAAGGTGGGGCTGAGCCTATGTAATTTGACAATAGTTCATAATTGTACCCTAGAAGGGCAGTGTGAAACCAAGTTTGGAGCTATAAAAAAAGACATCAATGTAAATGATACTAGTTTTGTTGAAAAAATGCTGTATGTATATGGCCTGTTATTTAAGGGGCTAAAGCCAAATGGGAGTTATGAATTTGCAACCAATATTACCATCAAAACAAATGATTGTTATTTTATTTGTGGTAGGAAAGCATATAAATGGTTACCATATGGCTGGTCAGGAAGTTGTTTTTTGGGATATCTGATACCAGCTATCAGACATACAAATGCATTGCCTCAAGGTAAAATACGAAATGCACGTTCTCTTAATAAACCTATTAATCCCGTAGGTAACATTGATGCGTCATGGATTTATCACCATGACTTGGCACACGTCAGCAGCAAAGGACTCTCACATATGGACCTAGGCGATGATGTAATTGCTTGGGCTGGTATTTTGCCAGCATATGGGACAGTAAAATCCATCTGGGAACTGAGTAAACTGTCAAAACTGTTAGAGACTCTGAGTAATGCGACATTTTCAGCGCTAGAATTGGTGACGGACGAATTAACGGCGATGAGAACAGTAGTGTTGCGAACCGTATGGCGCTCGATTTCACACTAACGGCGAAAGGAGGTACTTGCGCTCTCATACACGAGGAGTGCTGCTAGTTCATTCCTGATAATGAGCACACGATTCAGAGCCATCTTGAAATAATTCAACAAGTTTCTGAACTGACTAAACCTGGTCCAAACCCCTTGACTGACTTTTTCCAAAATCTGTTTGGAAACCGGGGTTCTGTGTTGATGAACATTTTAATTGCTGTATATGTTGGTGCAATCATATTTTTGCTGCTTGGCTGCTGTTGCATACCATGTATCAAAATGATAATATCAAAGGTTATCTCTGCCAATGCTACAAAAGCATATTTCTCTGATTATGAGAAGGTATACAACGTATCTGGGATTGTGTAAAATAAACAGTATACAAAATGTTGTAAGGGGGGAAATGTGGAAAAATACTGAAGTCAACATATTTTGTATTCTGTATTTAAAGGGTTAAGCAGAAAAATGTTCACTGCGTGCAAACTGAAATGTTCTGGAAAATGTTGATCACTGAGGAATGCAGAAGTTAATCTTAAACTGCTGATAAGAAAGTTAATGGTGCAAGAATAACTGTGGTACTGGCTGGTAAAAACAAGTAATCAAACTATCAATTTTAATGAAAGTCCTCTGTGCTACGTGTATGTACGTGCAGGAGGGTCTATATAAGGAGAACTCAAAGTACAAGTAGCCAGACTGCTGGCATACTACTATCATGTAGCAGGTATCCATGCATGTAAAATAAAGCTGTTTTACTTGCTTACAAGAACTTGGTGTGATTCTTCCAGAATATGTTAGAAGAGTAAAATCTTTCGACAGCTATTGACACTCTTTATTTCATTTTTGTGTTCGTCCTTCCCTATAATTCATTCTAACATCACAGATGCTTTTTTTTTTTTTTTTGAAAGAAGTACATAACTTTAACACAACATGGCACAGCTCCAGTAGTATAAGGAAGTCCATGAACTAGGAATCATTTATCCAGAACTCATCAGTAAGAAAGAAGATGAATACTTTGTTGGTTAGATGATCTCATGAGTGTTTCTATATTCAAAACTTTACTAGAGCAGCTGTAGTTTCTTTTTTGTGCTCTGTATGGCAGTTGCTAAGAAGCATTTATGGGACAGATGCATGTAGTTAAGTCCCTTTTCCCTATGAGAAAGCAGTTGCCTAGATGCTGTATCCTCTTCCTTTGTTTAATAACCACCTGATATTCAGGAAATTTAACATAAGGTTTATGCAGAGCTCACAAGCTTCATCTTATAATCCTCTCCTGGGCTTGATTCCTTCAGCCTCCATTTGCTTACTCTGCAAATCACTTAACTAGAAAGTACTTCTTGTTCACCCCTGAAAAGAGGTACTTGTGCATATTAAGTTTACTGAAAAAGAAGATAACCTTGTCACGTCAACTGAGACTGGGGAGGAGTCACTGCAAGTACAGTATTTTATTCTTCCATGCATTCTTGCTATACAGGATACACCAGGACATTTTACTGTCGCTTTAGAAGCATCTCATTTAAACTATCAGGGTACAAGTCTCTCATCTTTGTCACTGACAGCAGTGATCAATGTATAACCTGTTAATGGAAATACTGATAATTAGTGAGACACTTTAGTGCAGTGGATGGAGGTCACAAGCAGTAAAGGAGCTTCGTTCTGTAGTCCTATGCTTGTTTTTCTTAGACTCCCTTTGCCTACTGTTTGACTTTGTGGAAGCAACATAACCAGGCAATTCTCATTTAACAAAACATATAAATAATGTACATCACACTGAGTTACAAGATGTTAGAGACCATTAACACATGTATCAGTACATCTGTATCTATATCTACATCTGTTTATCTATATATCTATATGTGTGTGTGTGTGTGTGTGTGTGTGTGTGTGTGTGTGTGTGTGTGTGTGTGTGTGTGTGTGTGTGTGTGTGTATATCCATATCCATATTTTGAAAAGGCAAAACACTGAATGGCAACTGATTGAGCACAACTGATCAATTAGCAGCCAATCAAAACAAAAAGAAAAGCATTATTTTTTGTAGGGGGCAATACCTCTGCACCCCACACCCCCTGCTAATTATATATATCAACTCTATGATTGCACTACAGTGTGGAAAGGGGAAATTATGTGATTCCCACTGCAATGCAATAAGCTGATTTTCAATCAGCTGTTCTGGCTTTATTTTTTTATTCCACAAGTTGTTTTTTGACAACTTGTATGACATATATATATATATATATATATATATATATATATATATATATATATATATATATATATATATACACAGTTATATAGTTTCCCTTTCTAAACCATTACCTATTTTCTGGTGAGTGGACTAAGTACCTCAGTGAAGCTATGAGCAATACAATATATAATATAAGGTTACCCATGTAAGGTCACCCAAGAAAGGCAGGTTCATAGGTAGGTACTAGGCAGGATAGAAGTCCAGGAATCCATTGAGAAGCCTCACCAGTTTCCCAGCTGCCCCAATGCACTTGCTCAAAGTCACATAGCAGGCAAGTGGAAGCTGAAGGAATCAAACTCAGTAGAACAGAAAGCAGCTTGCTTACTCCTCATAGCCCCTTAAACTTCTACACGAGCTGGCAGAAGAAGTAACAGCAGACAAAACAGACAAAAATGATCCACTTCAGAAGATATATAACAATAATACTGGAAAACAAGATCCTCAGGTCTGAAGTTGTCAGGCATATTAATGGGGAAGAGCAGAGGACAACTATGAATTAGTATTAAAGTTTATCACATGGATGGATTTAAATTAGAAGGCTGTTCATCTGATTAGGTGAAAGGAAACTATGACGCTGCAAAAAGCTATAGGGTTTATATTAGAACATTGTAGGCTGATAAGACCGAAGCTCAAAACTTCGAACTTCAAACCTCGAAGAGCAAAAACATCAAACCGTAGAATGGAGATCGCCATAGAGTGTGGGAAGGGAAGATTTCCCTTTACTGCACTATAGTGCGATCTCGGATTGGTATATTTATAAGTAGTGGGGGTGTGGGGGGTGCAGGGGGGCTTGCCTGCATAGACCTTTTTTTGGGGGGGTATTTAGGGTTTTATTTATTTATTTTTTTTGTAGATTTGATTTTGTCAGCTTTCGAGGTTTGCAGTTCGAAGTTGTGAGCTTCGGACTTGTAAGCTTTCGATTATCTGATATAGACCCAAAGCAGTACACCACTGGAACTTAGAATGTAAAAATTGTGAACCAAGGTAAACTTTAGAATGTAAAAATTGTGAACCAAGGTAAACCTGAACTGGTTAAAGATGTGGTGATAAGAATAAATACAGAGATTTGGGGGATTAGTGAACTGAAATAGACTAAAATGGGTCATTTGCATCATAAATTTATCAGACCAGTTTTGTCCAAGTTTCAGTGGGAATGAGCTTTTAAGCAAGAAATTTTCCTGTATATTAAAATATTTTTTTTTAGATTACAACTATTTAGATTTTGTGGCTGACAAAATTTGCAGATGACTGCAAACTGGGCACCATAATTGACACTCCATCAGACACAGACATCCTCCAGAAAGGTCTCATAGATATGGATAACTGGTGCCAGAGCTATGGCCTTAAGCTAAATGCCAAAAAATGTATAGTCATACCCTTTGGGAAAAACAAGGTAACCCCTAATTACCACATAGGTGGTAATCCATTAAACATGGAAGAAGTTATCAGGGACCTGGGGACCCAAGTTGACAGTAACCTCTCTTTTGACACTCACATTGCAAAAGTGGTTAGGAAGACCTTCTACATTGCCCACCTGATCATGAAGGGATTCACATCCAGATCAGGAGAGGTCATTGTACCCCTGTACTCTTCACTTATCAGACCAATGATTGAGTACAACGCCCATTCGAATGTACCTTACCCGACACCTGCAGCAGTTGGAAAGACCCCAAAAGTTCCTCACCAAAAGGATAAAGGGGCTCAAACATATGTCATACGATGCCCGACTGAAGAAACTCCAGCTCTATTCAGTCGCATACCGTCTGCTCAGAGGTGATCTGTGCCTGACATACAAGGCCATGTCCAACCCGGAAGTAATGGACATGCTCCACCTCAAAAAATCCAAATCCACCAGAGCCACGAGAGCAAGAGACTTAAACCTCAACACGGATATAAATAGGACGTGCTGGAGGGACAGATTCATCACCCAGAGACTCCCCACACTGTGGAACAGAATCCCAGTCCATGTGAGGCAGAGCCCCTCACTGACTCTGTTCAAGAGAAATCTTGACGAGTGGATGGGAGATCGTAGGTTTACCCCGGGAATCATCTCTGTATCACTGCTGGACAGAGGCACAGCAAACTAATGGGTATTGTATTCTCATCCTAAGGGGTGGTGAAAGCCACACACACTCTGGCTAGGCTTATAAATGCCCTAGGGCAGATAGCCTAGTATGAACCTATGAACCTATGAACCTATGAACCTCAGTATGTCTGAAATCATGCACAGAAAACCTGATACAACAGGTTGATTAAAGTTTACTATGCTACTGCACGTAGTTTGTGTAATAAAACTGAGAAATTATCAGCACTGGTACATCTTTCCCAGTATTCTGCAACTGCAATTACTGTGGCATGGCAGAACAAAGATCTACAATTAATTTGAATGCTTGAGAGCAGACACATTTGGAGAAAAGGTGTAACATTTGTGCAAAACTCAATCCCAGCAAGGTTGACATGAGCCTACCCAGAGATGAAATCTCTTGCTTTTGAGTTTACCTACCTTTATTTTATTTATTTTTATTTGTCCTTTGGTATCCAAGAAAGTCTGGCTGAGACAATGGCCCACATTCAGTGGTAGCTCAGGGAAAAAAGCTCCACAAAAGACTAAAAAAAAAATCTAAACAATAGTCAATTATATACAGGAGAGAAACACCCTGCCACAATGAGTCACATATTTTACAATACGTTGATGAGTAATTATATACAAGGGGCAAAAAATCCTACAACAGATTAAATATTTTACAATGAGTTGGGGAGAAACCACAAACACTCATAAAAACATTTTGCAATAGCTGATAAGTAATTCTATAAAATGGGTTAAAATCCCCACAATAGATAAAACTCTTTACAATAGATTGGGGTGTACTTTATATACAAGGAGATAACAGCCCCCAAACAGATTAAAATACATTTACAGAATCTTGTTAAGAGAGATTGTGATCAACAATAAAATATATTTTGCATAGGGGTTGTCTGGATTAATACCCTTAGCTTAATGTAATAATATGATTTTTTTGTGTATGCATTTGGATTTTAAAAATAAGAGAACACTGTGAATGTAATGAAAAGTTTTCCTTTAGCAAATACATTTTCAGTGTGAGTTGAGAAGACTGTAGCTGGAGGCAGCTATACACTCTGTTCTTATGTTTCCACGGAGACAAGCTGACTACAGCTGCAGGCAATAAATCTCAAGAGTTTTGGGCATTGTTTGCTAAGGGCATTGTAAAATTAAAACGTACAAGGCAAGTAGCTTACTAAAAAGTAAAGCTTAAAATTATTGGAAGTGTATAAGAAATAGCAGCTTTCCTGGTACTTAAACACTTCAGTGCATTTACTACAACAGTGTGTAATTCAGTTTTATTTAAAGATAGCATGTGCACTTTTTCATAAGTCTAAAAGTTAATGTTTTCTGAAAGCATGCAAAATGTTCTTCAAATCTGAGAGAGGAATAACAGTAAGACAAAAACACAAAAAATGCAGCAGCGAGACCACAGCATACACTGTTTTTATTACCAATAGAGTGAGCGCTTTCATTGGTGTAAATCCACCAACTTCATCAAATTTACACCGATGAAAGCGCTCTCTCTATTGGTAATAAAAACAGTGTATGCTGTGGTCTTGCTGCTGCCTTTTTGTGTTTACTAGTCAATCTGGTTTTGTATTTTGAGGAGTAAGACAAGAACAGACAGCAATTAGTGCAAGAAGGAGTACAGGCTGTAGCATGCACTTTACCATGGATAACCTTAATTTTAGATTAGGTAGTGCATGTGGGTGCAGCTATCAGTTTGGGACAATTGCTCCTATCTGGAAGGTTAATCTTTATAATTTGAAGATGTATATAGTTATATGTGTCTGTTTTAAGTTAGTAAGTTCTGGGAATATTCTGGGGTATGTTTTAAGTTACTAGAGTCTGGGAATATTCTGGGGTATGTTGTTTTTGTTTGTTTGAGAGTTTTCATTAATTCATTAAAAAAAATTGTAAAATGTGACATAGGTCTAAATGGAGATGCCGAGAAACAACAGTAAAAAAGATTAACATGTCAAACATTAGTGGGTGCATGTAACACAAAAGCTGGAAATAGACATTTAAAAAGCTGTCATATGTGCATTAGGTGGGAATAATAACTTCTTATCACAATGGCGACACAATCCATATTGTTTTGGAATGTAAATGGCCACACAGATATAGATAAAAAGATAAGAGATTGAATTATATTAATAAATGCATGTGCAAATAACAATGCTACAAGAGACACATTTGGAAAGAAGTGAACATGTGAATTTGATATTGAAAGGATTTTAAGATGGATATTCAGCAGAATATCAGGGGAAAGGAAACAGGGAGTACTTATACTAATTGGTAGAGGAGCTACAGCAGTGATAGAAGAGGTAAAAAAAGATAATAATGGTAGATTTGTGGTCATATAGGCTACTGGCAAGGGAGGAGGATTTCACTGGCAAATATTTATGTTTTACCTAAAGCTCTTATTATGGAGAGAAGGTTTTAGGAGAAATAATCAGGAAATAATCAGCTTTCAGCATGGAATATTACTTAATAGGTAGGGAGTGGAGCTTGATTAGTAACAGTGAAGATGTATCTGGGGACCTAGAAGGGAAGGTATGACAAAAGAGAGTAGATTTCTGAAGAAATTTATAAAAAATATTTGGTATGGAAGACATGAATTCAGTAGTAGGAACTAAGAGAGAATGTACATATTATTCCCCAAGGTACAATAACTGGTCTAGACTAGACAGAAATTATATTTCACAGGAACATGTGCATTTAATTGAAAGGTCTAACACACATCCACTAACTATTTCAGATCATTTGCTAATAACAACTAAGATAAAAATGCAGGATAATGAAGTAAAAATGAGACACGGGTGCTTCCCCACCTACCTGTTAAAAAGACAGGAATTTAAGGAATGGGTAGTGAAGCATATTCAAAAGTTATTATGGAAGGTAGACATTTATTCCCAAGCTTTATCTAGTGAGATGGATAAAATGAAAGTGGAGTTTAAAATAAGGTAGAAATGAAAGAAAAAGAGATATGGTTAAGAAGTAACAAGAATTATTTATAGGGGCTGACAAAGGTTAAAGTATTGCAGATCAAGGGGAATCTCACAGAACAATGAGAGTCACCTGCAGATTGCTAAAGAGAAAATAAGGAAGACCTGAATAGCATGCATAAGTTTAGAAAAATTGCTGTTACACAACTGTTTTTGATAATAACTCCAGAGCACAAAAACTTTTAGCACAATGATTTGGCCAACAGAAAGTAGAAATGTCTGTTGCCAAACTTAGGGACCCTATAACAAGAAAACAACTGGAGAGCCTGTTGAGGTATTAGAGATATTTGGGAAATTTTATGAAAATTCATAGAAAACAGAAAAGTGGAAATCAAGAAAGAACACAAATGGAAATATTTATGGAAGACTTAAATATGCCAAGGTTAGAAGTAGACGAGGCTCAATAATTAGCAGTAGGATATGAGGAGATGAGATAAAAATGGTGGCGTATGAACAATCTGCAGGAAAGTCTTCAGGAATAGATGGTATTCCTGTGGAGATCTGGAAGCTAGGAAGGAAGGAAGGTTATAAAGATTTGGAAAATGTTGTTTAATAGTATTTTAAAAGTAGGGGAAGCACCGACATCCTGGAAGAAAGCTGTTGTGGATGTTATACCTTAAGACAGCAAAGACCCATCAGATCCAGCTTTATATGGGCCCATTTCAATTTTAAACCATGATTTAAAGTGTTTATGTCTATAGTAGCTAAAAAAAAGAAAAATATTTTGCCAGAACTGATAGATATGGGTCAATGTAGATTTGTGGAGGGGAGGCAAGCATTTGTCAACAATAACAGAGTAATTATGATCAAGTGGGAAGCAGAATGTAATAATATACTGTTGTTGTAGGTGGGTCTTAATGCACAGAAAGCATTCAACAGAGTAATCTGAATTTTTGTCAGTAGGGCAATGGAAACATTTGCATTCCCTGATACAATAATAAAGTTAATTAGGAGTGTATATGAGGGATGGAAGATAAAAACTACAGAGGGAGGGTTCCTGTCTGATAAGTTACATCTGAACAGAGGGACCAGGGAGGGGCGTACTCTTTACTCTTTATTTGGTTTATATTTAGAGTTGTTGGCAAAAAAAATAAGGGGCTCAGAAATCCAAGGATATAACTGGCATGGTAATAAAGACAAGTTGGCTTTATTTCAAGACAATATTATTTTGTACCTGATAAAACCAGAAAAGGAACTATCGGTGTTGTGGAATAGTTTCAGGTCCTTTTGGGATGTAAAATTAATGAGTATAAAACAATAGTTATAGCTGTACCTACATATGAATTGCTTCAGCAATACCCATACTTATGTTTGTCTTTCGGCTTTTCCCAGTTAGGGGTCGCCACAGCGGAACTCCGCTCTGCTAATGATTGGCAGTTGTTTTTTATGGTGTCGAGTTGCCAGCCTGACGCCCAACCTTCAACGAAGGCACACCCATTCAACGCATGTCTTTCGAATGCCCACTCGACCACGGGGAGGACATGCAGACTCCACACAGAAGGCACTCCCAAGCCAAGCCGAGAATCGAACGGGAGAACCTCTTGCGATGAGGTAACAACGCTACCACTGCACCACCGTGGAAGTAACAATACCCATACTTATGGGGAAAACAATTAAATTAAGTATTTATTATTTTGTTATGGCAGCTAATGATATGTGGAAAGAGACTAATAAGATAATACAAAAACTGAGAAACTAAAAGCTATTGTTTATGGCTATGGATAGCAAGATACAAACAGTAAACATGTTTTAGTCTCTTTAGTTTTATATATCTGTCATGCATATTTTAACAGCCAGAGAAGTTGAGGACAATAATTAATAAAGAGAGTGGGACTTTGGATGAAGATCCTTAGGGGGAATAACAACAATATGAGTATGAGGGATGTTTGAGTGAGACAGTATCATGGTATGGAATTAGGAGTTTAGGGTATGTGGTGTTTTATAGGAGAGCATATATAGATGGTTAAGAATAGAGTACTGGTATTGCCACTTCTAGTAATAAGGATTTTTCAGGGATTGTTATTGGTTGGTTAGGTTTTGATGGAAGGAAACTGTTGTAGAATGGTAGTATTATTTTATGGGTGAGCCAAATATTTGACAGTTCTAGTAATTTGGTGATTTAAGAGGCTGTTATTGGGTAGTTAGGGTTTGACAGGAGGAAGTTGTGAATTGGTAGTATTAATGTACAAGCAGAGCTAAGGTGAGTATAAATGTAAAGGAGGTGGGGTGGATGGAAATTGGGGGTAGAGGAGTGGGTTGTACCTGGCAGTATTATAATTTTGCCAAAAAACAATACAAGAAGATTTCCAGACAATAGACAAGTAGTTAGCTAATATCTGTACTGCAGAAAATCATTTTTATTCAGTTTAACTTTTATTTGTGATGTTTGCATTACTCCGAAAATATATGTTAAAGCTGCATAACAAGGGATATTAGAGAGATAGTGGGGTTATTGTCGCTCTCCTATTTTGAACACAATAGAAGAATCTTCGTAGGTTCTGTTCAAGCAGCTTTATTATATACAAACACATCATGATAGAACTTTACTGACTTTAACTTAAGTAACTTATATACAAATTAACTACTGCAATCATACATGCTCTCTGGCTGCACTCTAAAAATGGCACTGGGAACAGCACTTGCCTGATATCTAAATGTGCACATTCAGTCCTTGATATGCTTCTTAAAGATACAGCACATACACTCTGATCTACATCCTCCTTCTTTGATAAATAGATCATGCAATGTTATGAAAGCACTTGGCATTCAAATAATACAAGTAGTTATTTGTCATGCAATTATACAAGACTAGGTACATATATACAGTTATGACCATGTTGCTGTGTATTTCACACTGGGCCTGGAAATTTGACCATATCGTGTGGCATAAAACTGGGAATTAGGTTTAGCAACTGGAGCTATCTCTACAGAATGTTCAGCCTTGGGAGTATTTGGAACATCCTCAGGAATGGAAGTAGAGGTTGAAACACACTCCGGAATGGGAACAACATTTGGTTTACTCTGAGATCTAGAGTATGTATCATAGAAACAATGCTGCAATGATAATACTGGTACAGGAACAAGATGTCTGCAATTTCTCCTATACTCCACAGCCTCAGATTCTACAAGGTAGAATCTCGGCTCAGTACATATACCTGTAACTTGACCAATCCAGTCAAAGCCATTCGCCGTTTGTATTCTTACTGCCTCTCCTTCCCTCAACGGTCAAAGAAATCTGCTTGATTGATTATAACTGGACTTCTAGGCAGAACACGTGAGCCTTAATGGTTCTGTTGTTCTTAGCTTTAGGTCTCAATAAACTGGAACTAATAGGTACCATCATTCTAGTTTGCCTGGCTAGAAGTCTTTGAGCAGGTGAGCCAAGTATATCATCACGGGGTATCTTTCTGAGATTAAGTAAATTCAAAAAGACATCAGTGTTGTCATGCTTTGACCTTTCAAGTAACTGCTTTGCACTCTGCACTGCACGTTCAGCTAGCACATTTGACTGTGGATATTCAGGACAATAGTAACATGTACAAATTCCCATTCTCTTGCAAATTTCTGAAATAACTGACTAGTAAATTGAGTACCATTGTCAGAAACAACTTTGTGAGGACTACCATGGACTGAGAAATGACGTTTCAAGTTAGTAATAACAGCATTGGATGATAAATTAGGAAGTCAGTCAATCTCAAACCAATTCAAATAAGAGTCTACCAATACTAAGTACTGTTGACTGTCACACTTGAAGATATCAGTGGCTACTGCTGACCAAGGTAGTTCATAGGTTGATAGGTTGGTACTAGGCTATCGGCCCTAGGGCCTATACAAGCCTAGCCATAACAATTCCCTAGCTATTTCTTCCCACACTATTTTCTTCCCTGGACCCCTGTCTAGCAGGGCGACTGACGTGATCCCCGGGGTGAATTTCCTTTCTCCCATCCAATCATCAAGGTTCCTTTTGAAGAGGGCCAAAGAAGTGCTCTGCTTGACATGTATGGGCAGTCTATTCCAGTGTCTGAGGAGTCTCTATGTCAGGAACCTATCCCTCCAGCATGTTTTGTTTATTGTGATGACAAGGTTTAGATCCCTGGA
Source organism: Protopterus annectens (assembly GCF_019279795.1). NCBI lineage: Eukaryota > Metazoa > Chordata > Ceratodontiformes > Protopteridae > Protopterus > Protopterus annectens. The sequence continues at coordinate 1,461,263,339 of NC_056729.1, forward strand.
GCATGTGGCTCTGAGGGATTGGGATTTCTTTAAGTGTAGCATGTCCAACAGCTCTGGGTTTGACATGGCCTTGAATGTTAAGCAGAGATCACCTTGGAGTAGACAATATGCAACAGAGTATAGCTGGAGTTTTTTAAGGCGGTCAGCATAGGGCATCTGCTTTAGGCCTGTGATTCTTTTAGTGAGGTATTTATGTGGCCTTTCCAGTTGTTGCAGATGTCTTGAGAGGTACACACCTAATGGGGTGTTGTATTCTATAATGGGTCTAATGAGGGATGAGTACAGTGGGACAATGACCTCCTTTTTTCTGGATGAAAAGCCCTTAGTGATGAGGTGTGCCACATAGAAGGATTTCCTGACTGTTGTGGTGATGTGGTTATTGAAGGTGAAACCACTGACCACCTGTGTCCCTAAGTCTCTTATCACACTTTCAGTGTTTAGTATACTGCCACCTATGTGGTAATTCATGGGTACATGTTTTTTCCCAAAGGGGATAACTATACATTTCTTGGCATTGAGCTTGAGCCCATGGCTCTGGCACCAAGCATCTGTTTCTGTAAGGCCCTTTTGTAGAGTATCCACATCATTTGGGGATTCAATAATGGCTCCCAATTTGCAGTCATCTATGAACTTTGTTAGCCAGAGTCCCTTACTGTTGGCCTGTACTTCAGAGAAGTAGATGCCAAACAAGAGAGGTCCCAGGACTGAACCCTGAGGTACTCCACTTTTCACTTGTCTGGAGCTGGATTTAAAGTCAGCTACTTTTACAGTGTGGGTTCTGTCAGTAAGCCAGTTGGCAACCCATCAAGTGACATAGGGATTAATGCCCAGCTTAGTAAGTTTATCTATGCTTCCAGAGTGAGGGATGATATCAAAGGCCTTGGTGAAGTCCATATAGGCTGTATGTACTGCCTTATCCTCATCCACGGCTATGGAGACTGATTCAGAGAAGTCAGACAGGTTCAGAAGACAAGATCGGCCCTTCACAAACCCAAACTGGGTGGGGTCCAGTGTCTGAAGGTTGCCAATGTCTTTGTTTATAAGTTCCATGATAATACTTTCCATGGCTTTGAAGATCAGGCTCGTCAGACTGAGGTGGATCCCCCCTTGTGGAGTGGGATAACTGTAGCTGTGCGCCACTCAGTGGGCACAAAGCCTGAGGTGAGGGTACGATTAAACATGACACTTAGGTGAGGTGCCAGTTAATTTTGTAGTTCATGTAGTACACAGTCCGGGATGTCATCTGGTCCCATGGATGCTGTATTCTTAGCTTTGGAGAGTAAGGTTTTTTACCTGTGTGACCGTTATTACCAGAATTTGACAATCTTCCGGTATTGAGATGGGCCACTTAGGGAGTGAGAGGGGGGGTGAAGCTGGCACTGAATCGATCTGCCAGGATATTGGCAATATCCTTGGGATCAGTATATTTAATGCCATTCTGTTGTAGCTCAGAGCAGATCTGAGCATTGCCATTTAGATTCTTGACATAGTTATAGAATGCCTTGTGGTTGTCTTTGGAATCTTTGGCAATTTTATTTTTGTAACTAGCTTTGGAGGATTTTATGAGGGATCTCAGCTTCTTACTGAGGCTGGTAAGAGAGTTTTTTGCATCCTGGGATTTTCCTCTTTTCTGCAACAGTTTCTTCCTTTTGTTGTTTATGCCAGGGGACCCGTACAGTCCCTTAGTGTAGGACTCAGCAGTCAAACTTTCAGTTAACGTCTGCATGGGTGTCATGAAGTTTGTAACTTCCTAACATGAATAGCATGAAGTTGGCTTTGGAGAAGTTTTTTACGGAGGTTTCCTTACTGGGGGGTGGGGGTGGGATGTGGATTTTAAGGGTGATTAGCTTATAGTCTAACCTGATCAATGAGGGGGTGACCATAGGTGTGGAGCATAGATTTCCCATGTTGGTAATGACCAGGTCTAGGATATTGGAGCCCCTGGTGGGACTATGGATTAGTTGATCCAGTTGAGTGATTAGTTCGGGAACTTGACTTAGCTGAAGTGCTTCTCTTTACAAATGCATTCTAGTACTATTACATACTGAACAAGAAGAAAGTATTTTATCAATGTCTTTCAGTAACGAAGGCCAAAATACTAGTTCTCTCGTTCTGCTCTTAGTGGATGTGGAACCTGGGTGACCATGATGCAAAATCTGAATATATTCTTGCTGTAAGGAAGCAGGAACAACAATTTTAGAACCTTTCAAAATAATGCCATCTTCCATCAACACTTCATCTCTGTAAGGAAATTAGGTTTGCACTTCAGGTGGTACACTACATTGTTTTGATGGCCATCCAACATTAATGCAGTGATTGAGCTTTTGCAAAATTGGATCAGTCTTTGTATGATCTCTCAGCTCATCAAGTCTAGTGGTAGAGAAATTATTCACCGCCATCATGTCAAAGTCAAAATTCCCTGCGTCAAGCTGTTCAGTTGTATTTCTGGGTGATCTGGATAAGGTATCAGCCAGATGAAGTTGTTTGCCTTTCATATAGACCATTTTGAAGTTGTACGTTTGCAATATGAGCATCATTCTTTGTAATCTCGCTGGAGCTGAATGCATAGGTTTCTTTAAAATAGTAACTAGAGGTTGTTGGTCAGTTTCAGTCTGAATAGCTCACTTGCTAAAATGAACTTTTTGCATCCAAGACAGAACAAACAGTGGCATTTGGTATTAGAAATGCAACCTCTTAAACTGTACACATTGGATGATGTGGTCTCTTCAATGCTTTGTTCAGATATCTTGGGTCAATACATATTCCGATTTCATCTGAGCTTTTTGTGAGCTGCTACCACAGATGGTTTGTAACTGGACAAATTACACCTTGCTGTACCATTTTATCCAACTGAGCCTTGACTTTATCCTGCATAGCTATCGGAACTCTTCCTGCTGGTCTGACTACTGGAGTGACTCTGGGTTTAACTTCATATACAACTGGAAGTTTGTCCAACTTGTCATCGAAAACATCAGCATACCCTGAGAAAATGGCTTTAGAAAATTTGGAACTAAGATATGCACTTATGTGATGAATTTCTTTGGTAAAAGGAAGCAGATTCATTGTCAAACTGTCTTTGAGACCCAGTAATGACTGTACTGGTTTTCTACTACAGAGAATAGCAAGCTCTAACAGTTTTTTTGCCAAATAACATGAAAGCATCACTGAGTCTTCGCTTTGAATTTCTTCACCTCCATAAGCAACAAGTTTCGCATTACTGGCCACATTGAGTTGTTCATTAGTTCTCACTTTAGCAAATGCATCTGCTGATATAACATTACACTTTGAACCAGTGTCTACTTTAAGCTTAGTGGATTTACCATTGAGCCGGACTGTACTCTCTTTACCAATATATTCACTCATCAACTCTTTTCACCGATCACTGAAACACCATCTACATAAAAATGGACTGTTGCAACTCTACGTGATCAGTTTGCTTTTCTGTGTGACCCTTCTTTACAACTGTGTGGGTTTTGCTTGATTTTAAAAACTTTTGAAAATGGTTCCATTTCTTACACTTGTGGCATTGCTGACCAAATTATAAGCATTTCTCTCTTTTACACTCATGATGGCACCACAATTGCCACAGCTAACAATAAAGCTGGGCTTGGATTTTCCTAATTAACATTTGTACTCCACTGAGCATGCCCCTTTAACTGGAGTGGTCTTAGAACTTGCCGGAAAACTACGTGGTTTCCCTGGTGAACCAGCATGGGTTGTGGCTGCCATGTGCTTAGGCCTACTTCTGTTTGCCACGTGTTGCATGCTATCTCCATTTGCTCTGGAACATACTGAAACCGTGCTCTTGTCACATGCAAGCATACTTGTGTGTTTTTCTGTAACTTCATGGATTTGACAAATCTCAGTAGCTTTACTCAACGTTAAATCACTATCATGAAGCAAAATCTTTCTCACATCAGCACTATTAATACCACAAACGAGTCTGTCTTTTAAGTCACCAAACTGACACATTTTGGCTTTGTTTCTCAGGTCAGTAAAAGTTTCCCCTGGTTTCTGATCTCTCATGTAAAACAAATGCCTCTCTAATGTAATATTTGTCTGGGGGTTACACATTTTTCTTATTTTGCACTTCAAACACTTGGGGTCTTCCCTTGATTCATCCTGTACAATAATATGACAATTTTCACCTTCTCCCTCATATACTGCTGGTGCATACACAAATGAGTGCTCTTTTTCAATGGCCTCTGACCCATCCAGGTTTAACAAAATGAATGCCCTGGTGCGTGCATCTTTATCTGAATAAGCTGCTTGTATAAAAATACCATACTCTTCCTCAAATATTCTCCAATTCTCTGCAATATTCTGATCAAATACAAGTGGAAAGGGCTTTAAAAATCCATCTGCCATATTAACAAATGCCAGTGAAGGGTTTTGCAAATAAGCACAAACACATACACATATGCCAGAAATTTATGCCAGTATTTTTAACTTTGCCTAATAGCACAACAAGCCCCTGTATAACTGAACTTTGCTAAATAAGTCTCTTGGGCACTGTAATACTCTTAAAATTACTGTTCTGCAAGAAATCACCTCATCAGTTTAAGAAACATTTCAAATAACTGCACGGTGTGAATGAACTGGGTAAGAGAAGCTCAGAGTCAGTAACATTTTGAAGTAATTGCACTTTGCGAATAAACATACACAGCACACTGAAATTTCCCCATAATGGTGGTACCTTGCTAGGCAATTCTTTACAGTGAAAGAAACAGTCTATAATGGCAGTACTTTGCGAATAGACACACCTAGCACAAGAAATCCTTTGAAATGGCTATACTTTGACTGCACTTCACGAAATAGTTGAACTTTGCACACAAATAAACTCTTCAGAATACATGCACAGTAATAAGCACACATTATATACACTTTTACACACTTTTGAGATACTTTGAATAACTCTAGTTATGCCCTTGATACAATATGAAGTCGTGCTTATGCCAAAACACAGCACTTTGCCAAAATACATGCAGTTGCCTTGCTTTATTTATGCTTAATGTGCCCTTTTTGCTCTTATTATATTTGTTTTGCTCATTTAATCTCTTTTCATGCCCATTGTACTTTTCTTGTGTTTGTTTTACTCTAAACATGCCCATTTTGCTTCAAACACACTCATTTTTCTTTAAACTTACTCACTTTGCTTTAAACTCACTTGTTTTGCTTTTCTAATAATTGTTTCATCAGATATCTTAATTTTAAACATTTTGCTTAGTTAATAAACCTTTTGTGCCTCCCGCTTGTTTAATAGTGTGGTTTGTGCCCTTGTAATGCTCCGTTTTATCTTTTTTATAAAATAAGCAGGAGAGCATGGGTAGCAGCTGCTGCAGGGTCAGCATTTTGAATTTTGGGATCACCAGGAAGGTGTTTAGAAGGGATAGATTGAGGATGGGGCACCAGGTGCCCTCTTTCCTGGGTACCAGAAAAAGTCTGGAGTAGAAACCTTGGCCTTTCTGTTATGCAGGAACATGCTCTACTGCCCCCATGGAGAGCAGGGAAAGGACTTGCTTTTGCACCTCTGCTCACTGGTTTTGAGGTACATCTGGGAACCCTTTTGGAGTTGGAAGGGTGTGGAAAGAAAATTTGTATCCCTGGGACACTATGTTGAGAATTCAGTGGTCGTTGGTAATGCTGGCCCAGGTGTTTGCATGAAAGGAGAGTTTTCCTCCTAGGAGTAAGTGGAGGTGGACAGAGGGAGGGGGTGGGGGAGGAGAGTCATTACGAGTTCTTACCATAAGGGGGTGGCTTAGAACTCCCTGGTTTTGAAGTGGAAGTAGTCCACCGCTTAGATCTCTGCATTCCCTGTGGCTGCTGTCTGTGGGGTCTGGTTCCCTGGGGTCTGGGCTGAACTGACCTGGTAGGAGAAGGAAAGGACCAGTGCTTGGAGGGACACTGCCTGCTGAATCTGGGTGGCTGGACCTGTAAGAAATCCTTAACTGTCTGCTTTTTCTTCCATCTTTTTTTAAGACCTCTTCTGCCTTAGTTCCAAATAAGTTGTCTTTGTGCAAGGGGGTATCCAACAATTTAGATTTAATATGGTCTGGCAAGAGCTGTTCCTTAAGCCATGCATGCCTTCTAAGGACAGAACCAGTGACTGCTGCCCTGCAAGAAGCTTCTAGGGCATCATAACTGCAGTGCAAGGTGTGTTTACTTACTTGACTTGCAGAATACATTAATTCTTGTAACTCCTTAGATTCTGCACAAGCAGGACAGGAAGACATTTTTTGTTTGAGGAGTTCCAGGGTATGTTGCTGAAATTTTAGCATATGGAACTGACAAATTAGTGCTCTGATGGCAAGAGTAGCTGAGGTGTATACTTTTTTACCCCATCTGTCTAGTGCTCAGGAATCCCTTCCTATCTGAGGGGGTGGGATTCTTAGCAGAGGTTGCTTTAATTCCTTTAGGCCCTTGAGAAATTACCTCAGGGTCAGCAGTAGGATTTTTAAAAAGCAATTTGTGTGAGTCAAGGACTCTGTAATACCTGTCTGGTTTTCTGGGTGCAGGAGGGAGGGTGTCAGGAGTCAAGCTGGATTCCAGGAAAACATCCTCCACAACATCCAGGATTGGTGGGATGGCCAGGGGTCTGTGCTGTGGAAGATCTAAGAATTCCGATTCTCTTTTTAGACTGAGGGTAGTCCTGACTTTCCCATTGGAAATGTTCCCTTAAGGTGTGAAGGATTTTCTCAAAGGAAAAATCCTCTGGGTGAGAGGCTGAAGGAAATGAATCCTTTGCATTAGAATCCTTATAAGCAGAGAGGGTTTGTATGTCTTCATACTCAGATGCATCAGAGTCATCATACTCCTGTTCAGGCAAAACTAAAGGGGACATATCTCTTTTTCTTTTGGAAGGGGTACCTTGGCTTCCCCTGATCAGCATGATAAGGCTTTCTGCCATTTTAAGCATTTGAGACTAAGGCAAGAAAGAAGGCGCCTGAGCTTGGGTCGTCGGTTTCTTGGGTGTGGTTCGTAACCTGGGCTTAAGAAAAGTACAGTTTTGTACCTACCATAAATGTAGATGTTCGAAGATCCACATTGCTGCAGTCCTTACACTTGGGTAGTCCGCTGTCCTCGGTCGGCCCGAATATCAAAGTATAAGGCTGACGTCGGTCAAGGCGCATTAGACTGACATCAGGACGTCAGGGTACAAATGCGCATGACCGACGTCATATCCTCAGTCTTTTCTTGCCCCAGATGTCAGAAGACCCCAAAAGAAAGGTCAAAACCAAAAGACAGCAAGCAACCAACCAACCACCCTTGCACTAATAATATGTACAATATATACAATAAATACAATATTTACAACCCAACCCACACAACCGCCTCTAACTACAGAGGGGAAGGAGGGAGGGTAAATTGGACTGCAGCAATGTGGATCTTCGAACATCTACATTTATGGTAGGTACAAAACTGTACTATGTTCTTCATCTCACATTGCTGCAGTCCTTACACTTGGGTAGAATCCCAAAGCAGAGGTAAGGGAGGATGGCAAACTATAAAGCAGCAGGAGCTGCCAAAATGCCCTGTAAAATAGCAGTGGCAAAACCAGCCCTAGATTTATAGTAAAGTGGAAGGTGATAATGCTTAGAGAAAGTATGCACTGAACTCCAAGTAGCTGCCTCCAAAATATCCTTAGTTGCCACCCCCCTTAAAAAAGCTGTCGAAGTGGCAGTAGCCCTAGTGGAATGAGGCCTAATCCCAGCTGGAATCTCCTTACCATGATGGGAATAACAGAAAGCAATGCAAAATCCAATCCACTTAGAAATAGTTTGTTTTGACACAGGCTTGCCCTGAGAACTCAAAGCAAAAGAAACAAATAACTGCTGAGACTGCCTGAACCCTTTAGTTCTGCTCAAATAATATCGCAACTGCCTGTGTACATCTAAAGTGTGCAAAATCTTTTCCCCTTTATTTTGAGGATTTGCATAAAAAGTAGGCAGATGAATAGTTTGGTTTAAAGCCACACTAGAAACCACTTTAGGCATAAAGGAAGGATTAGTACGCAAAGATACCCTATCCTTATGGAAAATCAAGAAAGGCTCAACTGACATAAGGGCCTGTAATTCAGAAACCCTTCTTGCAGAGGTAATGGCCAACAAAAAAGCAGTCTTCCATGATAAATATTTCAACTCAGCAGTAGCTGCAGGCTCAAAAGGTTGTAGAGTAAGTTTCTCCAACACAAAATTGAGATCCCAAGCAGGAGTAGGAGCTCTACGTCCGGGTCTTATATTCTTTGCCCCTCTAAGAAATTGCTTGAACAAAGGATGAGAAAACAATGGTGGGTCACAGTCATAGTGAGCCGAAATTGCTGCAGCATGAACCTTAATAAAAGAGAAGGACAAACCTTTGTCCAGTAACTCAGTAAGATATTGTAGAGCCACACTTAAATTAGGCTCAGAAACATCAAATTCCTTTGCTGCACTCCAAAATAAAAATCTCTTCCATTTATCTGCGTACACTTTCCTTGTACTAGGCCTTCTGGCTTCCAAAATAACATTCAAAACTTGCTGTGGAAGTCGAGACCCTCCAGGGTTCAAAACAGAATATACCAGGCTGTTAGGTGAAGAGAGTGAAGCTTGACATTGAGTAAATGACTGTTCTCCTGAGACAGCAGGTGTGGAATCAAAGGCAAAGGCCATGGAGGCTCCTGCATCAGACTTCTCAGTAAAGGGTACCAATGCTGTCGAGGCCAATCTGGAGCTATTAAAATCATGCTTGGCTGGTCCTGTCTGACGTTTAGGAGTACCTTTGGGAGGAGAGGCAGAGGGAAAGGCATACACAATGAAGATTGTTCCAATTGAAAGAAAGAGCATCCACTTTCCAGGCTGTGGGATGAAACCTTTTGTGCAAAACTCTGGCAGCTGGTAGTTTAGTGGAGAAGCTTAACAGATCTATGTCTGGAGTTCCCCATGACACTGTCAATTTCTGAAATACATGAGGATCCAATTTCCACCGTGGGGATCCATAATTGCCTGCTCAACGCATCTGCTAAGGAGTTCTGTGCTCCGCAGAAACCTTGCCTGAAGATGTAGCTGTAAACTGAGAGCAGTCTCCCACAAAATCATTGCTTGCCTGCATAGAGGATAAGAATGTGTTCCCCTTGCTTGTTGATGTACCACATGACAGTTGTGTTGTCTGTTAGAATCAACACCTGCCCTGGAAGAAGTAAATCCTTGAAAGCTATTAATGCAAATTGACTGCTAACATCTCCTTCAAGTTGATATGTAGATGTTGTAGTCTGGCAGGCCACGTGTCTTGTATCCACTTTCCATTTAGATGAGCTCCCAAGCTTTGTCTGAGGCATCTGTCGTTAGAATCTGACTCGCCTCTGGCCGGGTCACAGAGAGTCCCTTGTTTAGGTGACATTCCTGAGCCCACCACAAAAATTCCTTTTGAATGCAAGGTATTATCTGAATGACAGTGTCCATATCCTGGCAGTGCTGTGTCCATACATTTTTGAGATACCATTGTAGCTTCCTCATATGCAGTTTGGCATTGGGAAGCACCAGAATACAAGATGCCATGAACCCCAAGGCTTGAAGGACTGTCTTTGCAGTCAGCCTGGACTGATGAGACAATTGATGGAAGTAAAGGGAAAGATTCTGTTTGTCCGGGGTCAAAAAGGCCATCTGGGATGCTGTATTCAGTCTTACACCCAGAAAGCACATGTCCTGAGAGGGTACTAGACTGGACTTTATTTCGTTCACAGAATACCCCAGGCATCTTAGCACTGCTATCACATATTGCAGATGATGAAGAAGTTCGTCCCTTCGTTGAGCCAGAATCAGGCAATCGTCCAAATAAGGATAAATCTGTATTCCTTTAGCCTGAAGAAAGCTATCACAGGAGCCACAACTTTTGTGAACACTCTGGGTGCAGTAGATAAGCCCAAGGGCAATGCAGAGAACTGATAATGAGAAGTTCCAGCCCTCGAAACGCAGATACTTCCTGCAACTTAGTCTGATAGGAACATGAAGGTAAGCCTCCTTGAGATCCAGAGTCACCATCCAGTGATCTTTGCCCAGCAGAGGTAAAGCTGTTGTAACGTCAACATTTTGAACTTGGGAATGTCCAGATAAGTGTTGAGGATAGATAAATCCAAAATTGGTCTCCACGTGTTCCCCTTCTTTGGCACTAGGAACAGGCGAGAATAAAATCCTAGGCCCACTTCTGGCAGAGGGACCGGCTGTATGGCCCCTATTTGAAGTAGCAGAGAAATTTGTTTGTGAGCCTCTATTCTTTGTTGAGGAGGAACGTCTGGCATGCCTTTGAAAGGAGGCAAGGTATGGAAATAAAACCTGTAATCTTTGTGTATGATATCCAATACCCATCTGTCTTGGGTAATTAAACTCAATTTTCCTTGAAAAGTGCCAACCTTCCTCCCAAAGGTGTTGCCAGACGAGAAGGCTCTGGCAGCTGAAAAGGTA